>NW_015173161.1:60538-126682 GCF_001447785.1 Gekko japonicus
GGGTTTCGAACAGCTGTAACAGCTGTTCGTGGAGGTTATTATTAGCAGGCGTTTTACCGCCTGCGCCACCGCTCCCTTTGTGTTGTGTTGTGTTTCACCAGTGCACAGAGGCATATACACACATATGGAAAATACAGTATATACATACACAAACATATCTGCATGCCAGCTTACGTACAACCACATCTAGTTTGGTTTTTTGGTGTTGTTGTTTTTTGGTTTTATATATATATATATATATTTTCTCCTCTTTTAAGGAAGAGTGGAAGGAAGTGCAGATCAAGCTCCAGAAATATAAAAGCAATGGAACTGGGAAAATCTACTTACGTTGTACGCACCAGGAAAGGTATAGTGTGTGTTACACCTGTATGGGTCGCTGCAGCTTTCAGTTCCTTCACTCTCCAGATTGGAGGAAAACCCAATTTTGGCCCCTTCCTCCTATTTTCTGGAGCTTTGAATCAGAAGGGACTGCAGTGTGGTGGAGAACCTGGCAAAGATCCATGTAACTACCATTAGAAGAAGAAGAAGAGATTGGATTTATACCCCGCCCTTCACTACCCAAAGGAGTCTCAGAGCAGCTTACAAACTCCTTTCCCTTCCACCTCCCCACAACAGACACCCTGTGAGGTAGGTGGGGCTGAGAGAGCTCTGACAGAAACTGCTCTTTTTCAAGAACAGCTGTGCCAGAACTAGGGCTTGCCCAAGGTCATCCAGCAGGTGCAAATGGAGGAGTGGGGAATCAAACCCGGTTCTCCCAGATTAGAGTCCGCGCACTTAACCACTACACCAAACTGATTCCACCCATACTTTTAAAAATTATTGCTAATGCTATGATTTAGATGTAGAGATTAATGCAGCACCTACTTCTTACTATAGCAGTCACGAAGTAAAACATTCTTACGTGCAAGGAGCTTTAACCAACATCAGACTAAATGGACAAGGGCATGCTATGCAATATTCATGAATATACCGTGCTCTTCATTTGCTGGATTGTCATGAATGTGCAGTGTGCGCCTTTTCATAAAATGATGGATAATGTTGCCCTCATATTCTTGTTCCATCCACACTTCTCCAAAGATTAAGATGGCCCTAATGCAATTTTTGATCTTATATGGAGACCCCAGGGATCTTTTTTGGTGGCTGCTCCAGAGCTTAGAATAGGATTCCATGACTCCCAGACTCTGATATTCCAGAAATGCATAAAGATTCTGCCTTGGGAAGTTATTGCCTGCTGCCTAATGTTCTGCTGTTTTAGCCTGTGGTCATTTTGCGGCATTAATTTTATTTCAGTTTTAATGTGTGACTGTAAGGTGCTTTATAGAACTGCTTCTTGCAGTGCTTCTACAATAATAGCTGAAAAAAATCTCCTGGAAATCATGTAAATAAATAAATGTCAAATGTTGAGCAGAAATCTTTTAGAGCCAATTTCAAATTAAATTGCCTTCATGGAACTGAAAGTAACCGGGATTGCAACTACAGAATAAAGAGTTCAACATTAAAATGCATTTTGGCATACTAATAAAAACTCACAGTAACTGAGTGCCAAATTTTTTGGATGCTTGATTTTTGATGCAAAGAAAGCTATGAAAAGATTCATGGGGGGAAAATAACTCTTTTGTGAATTTTTTCACATCTATTCACCGACATTGTTCCTCAAAATTCTTCTTCCTTGAAGCTATTTTTCTTTCCTTGTAAGGACATTGTCCACATTTTTACCAGCCCCACTGCTGTGAGCTGATGTACTTAGATGCCTGGCTCTAAAAACAATCATGGAATTAAAATACTTTTACAAGTCTGTTTTTTTGTGCATTAATGAACATCAACACACACCTTTTTAAAGCCCATTGCTGTGGGCTAATGCTAATAAATGCCTGGATTTTTAAAAATCCAGAAACGTTTGTATAACCATATGGTCCCACGCTCCTGGAAGGAAGACACAGCACACACTACAAATTTGGTTCAAACTCAGGTTTATTCATTTTAGCAGCTGAAGTACATTTGGTTAAAAATAATAATAATAGTGCGGTTATCCAGAGGGCTCACCCGTCACTCTGGGTGGCTCTAAGCTTATAGTGCTAAAATTAGCCACTTTCACTTTTCATTGCCTGCATACCAGACCGGGATGGGAGATGTTGTTCATCAAGACCATTCCCCAGCCTATGCCCATCAGCATGAGGGTTCGAGCACTGAAATCCAACACCAAGAGAGCTGCCTCCTGAGGCCCTCGGAATCAGAGGTCATTTCGGGGGGAATCGCAGGGGATCGCAGTCCCCCCGGGTGAGGTACAGGGGTCAGGGCACATGACGAAGCCCCGCCCCCTGCTTCCGGCCGCCCCGCTTCCGGCCCTCATTCAGCCAGGAGGAGGCAGGAGAAGAGGGAGGGTAAGTTGCTTCCTCCCTGCCTCTCCCCACCCCTGCCTGCCTGGGGCCAGGGAGGGCCTTGGCGGGGCTTCCTTGCACTCCCGCCAGCCTTGCAGGTCCACCGCCGGGCCCCTGATGTCAGGGGGTGTGGCATATGCTAATGAGTTATGCTAATGAGTTCCCCTAGCTCTTTTTCTACGAAACGACCCCTGCTCGGAACAATGGTCTAAATGGCCTGGCTGGCTTGCCTTGCCCTGTCTAGAAACTAGCTTTGCCTAGCAGTGTCTTGGCTTTTCAGAAACATTGGTTCAGGCTTTGGGCCTAGTCAAATCGTAGAAGGCCTCTCTCTGGGAACTTAATGATTTTGCAGTTCAGAGAAAGAGTTAACGGATGGGAGTTAGACTAGGGTTGCCAAGTCCCCCTGGTGTGCAGGGCATCCCCCGGTTTCCAGCATTCCTCCTGGCACTGGCCGGCTGGCTGGTGAAGGAGAGTTACCCCCCCCCCAAAAAAAAACCTGGCAAGAAGCTAGAAGTTAATGCAACATGCCTTTGTCACCTGGAAGTGATGTAAGCACACCAGTGACATCAGGGGTGATGTTCTGGTTTGGGGGCAAAACTCTATGGTAGAATCATCTTCAAATCATACAGTTTTGCCCAAAAACCAGAGTGTCCCCCCCCCATGTCATCAACAGGCCAATGTCACTTCCGGGTGATGGAGCACTAAGTTGCCTGTCTATCCTAATTATCTGGCACTATCCTTGCTCTAAAGGGGTGTCGTAGGGATGCCGGCCTCCCGGTGGGACCTGGGGATCCCCCAGAATTACAGCTCATCTCCAGACTACAGAGATCAGTTCGCCTGGAGAAAATGGATGCTTTGCAGGTGGACTCTATGGCATTGTACCCCACAGAGGTCCCTGCCCTCCCCAGGTTCCATCCTCAAATCTCTAGGAGTTTCCCAAGTTCCCAACCTGGATTTGGCAACCTTAATCCCCCATCCCCTGCCGATGGCCAGGGAACCCCAGGTGTGTGATCAAACAATGGCTCCTGGCAGAAATGCAAGGGCCACCTTTTTGACCAAAACTTCCAAAAACCTGGGGCACTTTTTTGAGGGATGCAAAAGGGCCGGCCCCAGCTTATTTTGCACCCTAGGCGGGGATCCCTTCTGGCGCCCCCCTCCCCGTGCGCCCACCAATTTTCAAAAATAAATGCATTTTAGGAAGAATGAAAAACACAAATAATCAAGAAACTCCCAGACTACGGGGCTGGGTGCAGTTTGGCGCCCCTAAGGGCCGGCCCACTCTAGGCGATTGCCTAGTTTGCCTAGTGAGTGAGCCGGCCCTGGATGCAAAAATGTTCACACCCACCTTGTGTCCAGGTCAGCATGATGACTAATAGTTACTATTTTTGGTTGGATGGAAATTATAATGATGTGAATTCTGTGCATTCTGCTTGTAGTAAATTGCATTGTTCAGGCCTTTGACTGAAACAAAAGTCACGTCCACCCTCATGATCTTATGGATTCCTGATGTTACCTTTTTTCCATATCTAAGTGTTAATTAAAAGCAGCAGCTATAAATATCAGCAGTTCTAGAACGTGGAGTTTATACGGGGATCCTGTTATATAGGTAAACAACCTTGTGTAAGGCACAAACACTTCTAAATGCTTTGGGCTATCTGGCTGCCAAGAGGTCATAATACTATTTAAAAAGTCAGGAGTAAGTCACACTCTGGTCGCTTTTAAAACCACTACGTTGTATATCTAGGTGAGATATACAATACCCTTTGGATCTTCAGGCAAGCAGTGGTTCACTGGGAGCAGCAACTTTAGCAAATGGCAAGATCATGCAAAGGAAAGGAACAATGAGACAAAGCTAAGGTGAGCATCCGTGCCAGAAAAAGTCATAATGTGTGAACTTGGAAAAGAGATGAAGAGAAGGGCCAATAAGGAGAGAAACAGATTGTCACTAAACTAAAGATCAGTGATGACCCTCGAGAACTCTGACAAATGGATTACAGTGCCCTAGAGACATGAACTCAATGGTGAAGCCATTCCTTGAGATTTCAATCATTCATGACACTGCTAGATGTACTACTCAAGGCCAGTCTTACTCTAGCACAATCCGCGTGAGACAGCGGCTTCGGGCACCAGATTCTAGAGGACAGTGCCTTTTGTTGTTTCTCCATGCAGCTTCTATGCTGTCATTGAAAATAGCTGGTGCAGAGGTGCAAGTCTGGATTTTAATTTTGAACCTGTGGCTGGCACTAGTACTGTGGAATGAATGGGGGCATACAGAACAATTTTTGCCCAGTAGACTGTGTGGAGCTAACAAAACATGCAAAGATGAGCAAATGGAATGGCAGGACGGCTTCAAAATTATTCACAGCTGTGAGGTTCTACTGTACCAAGAAGCATGAAACCAGTTTAACGTCTTCATTTTTATTGTTTTGGGGTTTTTAATATCCCCCATGTATGTTTTTTAAGGTTTCAGATTTTTCTGCAAGCCTAGAGCATTTTCTCAGGTTTGTAGAAAGTTCTGTCTTGTCTGTTTATGGCTCCAGTCTCTGAATGTAAGGATCCACAGATCTGGCCACATTGAGATTTGTTTGGGCAATAAATATAAGACTTATCAAATAGGAATGAGCCAACAGACCCATGGAGCCCCACATGAATCCTGGTCCTTCTGTTGCAAGGAAACTTTACAATATGGGGACTTTGTCAGAGTTAGAAGAGTGAGTTTCCCCTCTAGGGCAGGTGGTTTGGACATGATCCATGATGGAAGTGAAACTGGAAGTACAAGACAACATTTCTGTACCTCTCTATCTTAGAAGCTTTTACAAGTGGGACAGAACTCTACCAGGAGAGGATGGGATGGAGTACCACAATTGCTGAACAGAGAGATCTCAAACAGGTAGAGATAGGGCTGCCAAGTGGGGGCGGGTGGCGGGTAAACCCCCGCTTTGGAGGCCCGATTTCCACCACCGCGGAATCGGGCCCCGGGGGGAACCCCACCCTGGCGTGCGCGTCACCAGGAAGTGACGTGGGCACGCCTGGCACGCTGGGGGCGGGGCCACAGCCATACAAGGGAAAACCATAGAGTACCATCATAGAAAACCATAGAGTACCACTCTATGGTTTTCCCTTGTATGGCTGTGGCTCCGCCCCCAGCGTGCCTGGCGTCCTCCCGTCACTTCCGGGTGACGTGCGTGCAGCGCGTGCGCACACGCACAAGACGCCGGCCGGGAGCCTCCCGCTCCCAGCGAAGATATACTTGGCAACCATAGGTAGAGACTAGAGAGCGTCTGTCTGCATATTACAAAGTCCTCACATTTGTTGAGAAACAACATGGGTATCACACATGCAAGTGGAGTTTCGTGCCTCCAAGACACACATCACTGCATTGTTGTTGTTGTTGTTGTCCGAAGAAGGCCGGGAGAAGCAGCTTTAGTCTCTCTACCCCCTTCTTTTTCAACATCCACAAACAGTCCCATGGGGCTGCTGTCCCTTGTCTATCAGTGGCTATTAGCCACAAGGTGTAGATAGGAACAGAGGCCCAATCTGCATCTAGCATTTGCTCCGCTGTTTTACCAAACCCAGGCTGGGACAGAAATTCCCTTCTACATTGTGTGCCACTTTCACTTTGATTGATTGTTGGATTTTATGGCAGTGTCCAGACTGCATGCTGCTTTCACTTCGTTTGATCTCTTGGTTTTATGGTAGCCGTCTGCATAAATTTATGGCTGTTTTATGGCCATTCAGGGGTGACTTTGCAATCAGGCATTGGCCCAGGATACTTAAATGTTGTTTTGAGCCGCATCTTTTTCTGTTCCAGTGTGGGTTTGGTAAAACAGCGGAGCAAATGCTAGGTGCCGATTGGGCCCGAAAGTCCTCATGTTGTTCCCCCAACAAAAATCTCCACAGGAAGTTTAGAAAACTAGTTAAGGGCCAAAAGTTAAAAACATCAATCGGTATAGACAAAAGTACACGTGTTTATTTAAGAAATCTATAAAAATCTTGTAAGGGACCGAATAAAGCCTCATAAAATGTTCAACGTGACAAATGCACACACAAAAAAGAACCGTATATGACCTGACGCGTTTCAGCTCAGAAGAGCCTTTTTCAGAGGCCAAATAGTACAGAATACAAAATCCACCATGCAACAAAGTCCCTGTCACATTTGTAAGGAAGTAAACAATTAGTATAGGACCAAAAATGGAATGCTGGACAGGGAAATAAAAATATAAGATTAATATTTAATTACCCAACCGAAAATTCCATCCAATGTTAAAAATGCATATTTTACTGTACCCTAACAAATACAAGGATTTTGTAATGTGCAGACAGAGTCGGAGAGAGAGGTTTTGTCCCTGTTACTTCTCTCAGTCTGACGAATCACAAAAGATTTGTGTGTGTGTGTGTGAACAGACAGTAGCTCAGAAAATTCATAATCATCACCCAGGACCATCTTTATACAGTAAGTGCCATCTTGCTCATACGACGACACTTTATCTTATATGTGATCTTTGAATTCATAGCCCTACTCTCTCTCAGTAGTCTCTGAATTCTTTCAAGACAGCTCAGCAATCTGCAAGTGAAAGACAGAATAAGTTATTACAGGAGGCTTCCTAGAGTGGCTGTTTTAAATCATGTACTGTCAAATAATTTTAACTTTCTTTGATCTGCACTCAGTCTCAGCTTTACGTCGCTGACCCATTACTGTTCCACACTTTTCTTTTCTATTCTGTGCCATTAAGTTTTATTTTTCCATTTTTATCATATATGTGTTAAAATATAAAAAAGTAGATCTGATGGTTTGGAGGTTTTACTTTATAAGCACATTTTTCTAAAAAATAAATAAATATATAAGTATGTTAAAAACCTAGAGAAAAAAAGAAGAGACAGGAAGTTAAATAATCTTGCAAGAGACACGCAAAAAAATATAATGTTCAGGACTGAGGAAGTATTCTCCCTCAGGTGGGTTACGGCTTATAAGAGACACATCAGAGGAACCTGATATAAGATGTCTTCTTACAATATCTTTTACAGGAGTAATGGCTATAATGTTAAAGTCTAGGAAGAGAAGAACTTGAGCAGAGAACAGGGCGAAAAGAAGGAATTTTAATGAAGACAAATGCAAGTAAGTCAGGGGAACAGTACAGCAAACGGGGGCAAATCAAAGAGGCAGAAAGTTAATACCTAGCAACCAGACTGTAAAAATGACATATAAATGCATAAGTTACCATTTCAGTCAAATAAAGAATCAGGGGTTCTCAGAGCAGCTCCCTGTGTGCCATAGTTTTAGGACGCTTGGAAAAAAAATTCAGCTTCCCCAAGAGTAATACATTTCCCTTAGCCAGAACCTGTTAGGTGGGCACAAATCATACTACCTTGTTCCACAGACAGCACAGCAAAAAGAACTGGCCAGACGACATGAAATGAGTAGCGATATGTCATCTAAATCCATGGGTGCAGCCCAATCTCAGGAAAGTTTTACTCAACAGAAAGATTCACAAAGTTCAACAGAGTTTAGGAAACTTGTGTAAGAATTCAGCCAAAGGGTAATTTCACAGTTCAGTTTTAGGTGATCGCTAGGCAATACCAAACACGTCTCAGATCCAAAGCTAAGACAAGGGTCCTTCCTGCGTTTGCCTGCCACTCCGGATTTTCTCAGTGTTTGAGTTGAGGCAATTTTAGTCCAGGACAAAGGGGTCCTTTCCACACTAGACCTTAAATCCCGGTTCAGCCCTGTCCCCGAATGTACATTCTACACTACACACAAGTTCAACCCTGTAATTATCTCGGGGTATTTTTTGTTTCCACATTACGTTGAGGTCACCCCGGTTTTACCTCACACTTGTCCCATTTACCTCACAGGGTGTCTGTTGTGGGGAGGGAAAGGGAAATGGGTTGTAAGCCACTCTGAGTGAAGGTCGGGGTATAAATCCAATCTCCTCCTCCTCCTCTCAAATAAGTAACAAAAATAGAAGGCCAAGGGAGCCTGCATGAGGGCCACCATACATGGTTGGTGAATTGTTTAGCTTGGTTGTTCCTAGTTGTGTAGTCCCATAAGAGTTACCAACTTTACTTCTGCTCATCTCTTTCGGTGTTCCCTCATAACACTACTCAGATATTGCTTTTTCTGTGAAGCTTTGGGATCAACCTTTTCATCCTCATTCCCAACTAAAATGAAGCCTTAAATAGATGGGGCCGCATATACCCACACTGATTCCTCTCCTACCCTCTCCCATTCTCCGCCAGTTTTTCTTTTTGCTGTTCTCCATTCCTTGCTCCGCTCTGATTGCCTTGCCCATGGTTCAAATGCAGACTGTCAGTTCGTTTGGAGCAGGGAAGTGTCCTTTTTTTAATTGCGGAATTCTATAAAGCATTATTTATATAAGAAACATAACAACCACAATAAACAGCAATACAGTCCTTTGCTGATTCATTCAAACACTCCATTCTAATACAGGCTATTAGTTATAACCAGGCAGTTTACAGTACCGAAGTGTGAAAGGTTTATGTAAGCAGAACAGTGCAGGTAGCAATAGAGCTAGGATATCCATTCTATTCCTTTTCATCTTGCAGATTTGATTCCCCAAGACTTGTCTTATGAAAGGCAAATTTGCAGCTATCATTGAAGCAATGAAGAGGCTATTATTCATCCTTGCACCGCTGAAATCCAAACAGTCTCATGTGAAGCTACCTGAGTTTCTATTCTGCTTCCCATACTTCTCTCTTTAGGCATTCAAATTGACAAATGCTCTTGTATATAGTTTTTAAACCCAGCCCATATCTAATGCATCAGTATCTTGTTATGGTGCCTTTGATTTCATTGTTTGCAAGGCTACTATATCAGCGGCATGGAATTGCCAGGGTACTAAGAAGCCCAATTTTTCTTTAATTTCTCAGGAAATTGACAGCTTTATGAACTGTCTCTTTACCTATGCCTCATAAACATGTCAGGCTGTAGGAAACCATTCTAATTAAATCCCAGGAGAACTGCAAAGGAAGATTAGAGCTTCTTGGCAGATTATTTAAAAAACAAACAAACAGTTGTTCATATATACACAAATATCTGTACTGGGGCCTAACATTTGACAGAACAGCCACAGGATTAACCCCAGTAGGAATTTCAAATGACACCTTAAAAATGTCTTGGGATTTTTTTTTAATGCCAACCATAATTTTTCAAGGGTGCATTTGAATTTTCCACAGTAAATCCTCTTCCTCCCCCCACCCCACCCCACCCCAAACCAAACAAACCCAGAGTTAATTCAGACTGAGATCTGGGATTGTCACCTTTCACCTTTGATTATAAGTACTGATGTAAGCATGACTATGCCTTCAAGGTTTAAACACCACTGGATCTAACAGAGTAGCCTTGGATTAAATGCATTGAAATTATAAAGGGGAAAAATCCAGCAGTTCACATGCCTGCATTTTTGACATGACCCCAAAAAAACGCAACCTCAACTAACCACAAGAGGCCAATAACTGGTCTGGGTGCAGCAAGAATTGTTACTGCTTTGCCAGAAACTGTATTTTCTAGTAAATACAGTGGACTGGATCCCATACTCCTTTGGTACAAAGACTGGAGATCTTTCCTACATTCCCCTCTCTGTTTTTGCCATCTTAGACAGTCCCATCCTACACTGGTCTGAGTGCTGCACCGAGGGGGAGGAAGGGGGTGAAATCGACCCTTCTTCCAGGAGCACCAGCAAGAGGCAGGGAGGCAATTTCATCCCTTCTCCCCTCTTCTGTGCAGCCTCCCTAACCTATGTGGCTGTTAGTTCACACCAGGAATCAATTTTCTTGCGAATGAAAGGGGAATGTAAGAAGAATGTGAGACAGCCAGGGCCTTCTGCTATCAAATCATGGGACCGCACAGGTTGGTGTTCAAAGGAACCAATTCAGATTTCCATGGAAGGGGGAAGATTTGAATATAAAAGAGCAATTCTATGTATGTATAATAATCTGACCCAATAATCCTGGACACCAGAAAACATGTTAATACTGCCCTCTAATTCCACCCTCATGTTGAAGCCACTGCAGCCAAAAATCTTGCCACAGCCAGGATTATGCCAAAATCAGTACCAGCTAGCAAAAAGCTGGAGAAGAAGAAAAAACACCAGGAGCACTGGCTGAATCCAGAAATTTCTCAAGGGTAGGGATGGGCACGAACCAGCTCACAAACTAAAGTTCATGACAAATGTTGGCAGTCCGTGGTTTGTGAACTGAAGTTCATGGCAAGTCAACTGGGATGTCCTTTCCAGCAGTTTGTGGAGGTTCATGATAGTTCGTGAATGGATATATTTCCAGACAGACTGCCTCAGCTCAAACAAAATCTTCCAAACTTTAAAACAATTGGGGGCAGCATTCTCCAGCCTTGGAAACACTGTCATTCATGTCAGTTTCAAGAGGGGTCCCCCCAGCTTTGCTGGCATTCCTTTGTGTTCAATTCCCATTTTCTTGCAGAGCTTGCAAAATCCCATCCCCCTTGCTTGGATTTGTGACTCTGTGCTCTGAGATCAGTCCTTTTAAGCTTGCAGTGCCAGTGGCACTGGGTTCTGCTGGGCACTTTATGATTGCACTGGTACTGCTGGGCACTCTGTACATTTTACTAGTTCTGCTGGGCTTGCAAAAATGACCCCTCCACACTTGGATTGTGATTGAGCTGGCATTTCCACATTGGCACTAGGTTCTGCTGGGTACTGGTACATTGCACTAGTTCTGCTGGGCTTGCAATCCCCCCCCCCTGCTTGGATCGTGATTCTGTAATTGACATTGGTCCTGTTGAGCTGGCATTGCCACAATGGCACTGGTTCTGCTGGGCTTGCACAAATGCCCCCCTTTAGTTTCTACTGCAGAGATTCTCTGGTTTGACCTTAGTCCTGTTCAGTTTGCACTGCCACAGTGGCTGGTTCTGTTGGGCACATTGCAATGGTTCTGCTGGGCTTGCAAAAATCTCCCCCCCCCTTCGGTTTGTACTGCGGAGATTCTATGGGACTTTGATTTTGTTCTGCTAGGCTTCTATTGCCAGTTTGGTGTAGTGGTTAAGAGCAGCTGGCTCTAATCTGGAGAACTGGGTTTGATTCCCGACTCCTTCACATGCAGCCAGGCTGGTGACCTTGGGTCAGTCACAGTTCTCTCAGAGCTGTTCTCTCAAGAGCAGTTCTCTCAGAGCTCTCTCAGCCCCACGTACCTCACAGGGTGTCTGTTGTGGGGAGAGGAAAGGAAGAAAATTGTAAGCTGCTCTGAGACACTGAGTGAAGGGTGGGGTATAAATCCAACTCTTCTTCTTCTTCCTTCCTTCCTTCCTTTTTTTTTTTTTCCTGTTCCCCCCTTCATTAGAAATTATGGAGGATGGGGCACTTTCCTTGGGGCTCTGTAACTTGGACCCTGTAAATCCAGTTTTCATCAAACATCAAGGGCAGGTAGAGGAGAGTCAGCCAGAGATCTCCTGCAAGTTTGGTGTCTGTAGCTTGCACAGGAGCCATTCTGTATGCTCCTGAACCTGCACCTGTTATTTCCCCAGAAAGCACTTACCTTCTTTGGGGGGCATAACATGAACCCCCGTAAATTTAACTTGGAGAGCAGGTAGAGGAGTCATCCAGACATCACCTGAGAGTTTGATGTCTCTAGCACACTCGGGGGGCTGTTCTACCACATCACAAACCTCATGAATCAAACTGGTTTATTTAGTCCCTAAAAGTTCGTCATGGTTTGTAGTCCATGAACCAGGCATGCCACAAACTAAACTGAATTGCATTTTCCCAGGTCATGCCCATCCATACACATGGGGGCCAACCAGCACACAAACAAAGAAGATTATGAGCCAATGTTCCAGTTGCACCAGATGCACAAGGGCACAGTCTATCTGAAAAAGCTACTATAACGATTACCTTTGCTTCCCGTTTTCTTTTTCTTCCCTTTTTCTTTTCCTCTTTTCTTCTTCTTTATTCCACTGTCTGTTCCACCCAGCTGCTTAAATGTGAGTGTGTGTGTGTGTTGACCCAGCCTAGGAAACTGAGGAACTGACAAAAATCCTTTATTCGTGAATTTCAGATTATGGCACTAGAGAGTCTGATTAGTAATTCAAAACAAAAAAACTGCATTATTTCACTTTATGGGGAAATGGTCAGGTAGGTATCAGGTTTAAATTTGGCAGGTGAACAAGCAACAGGAATGAGGTAACTGTGTAATTATAAACAGTAAATCGTTTGCCACAATATAGTAGCTGTTTAGTTATACAGACTTCCTTGACTCAAAAATAATCATGTTTATGAAGGCAGGAACATATACGCAGGTTCCAATTTTGGTTCTTAAACATTTGATAGGGATCACCCCCTTTTTCTAGGAGCTGTTTCCCTCAGGGAAGGGCTACTGGTAGTGTTCCCTCTAAACTGTGCACATGAGCAGCTGCTCAATAACACAGGAAGCCCCACTCAGCAGCAATCTGGAGCTGTGCAGGGTCTTGCACTGCCCATTGTCCATTTTAAGAATTCAAGATGAGAGGCAGTGGCACAGCAATATATGCAAACAAGAAAAAAATGTACGTGCCCTGATTTAAACACCAAACACCAATGATTTAATAAATTATATAGATATATAGTACTCAGAACAGATTTTCCTATGACACAATAAACTACCAGGTAGAAATTCACAGGTAAAGTTAATCACAGGTAGAAATTCACAGATGGAGTTTTTCCAAAAACAATTTGGAATCTCCCTTCAAAATTCTGAAGCATTTCACCACTATGCTTCAGAATTTTGAAGGGGGGGGTTCCAAGAAATGATTGATTCTCCCTTGGGAATCACTGAGGATTGCTGTATCTAAATATGCTTTACGGATGACTACGTGTATCTTTGAAATGTTGAATCCAGCATGATTCTTGAAAAAATTATTGAAACAGATTTATAACTGGGGGTCTGTCTAGTCAGCTGGCAGAGACACTACTACATCCTTACAGTTCAAGGACTTTTTTGAATTTATTATTACAAATTGTTTTTGGAAAAACTCCACCCGTGAATTTCTACCTGTGATTAACTTCAGCTGTGAATTGCTACCTGTTCATTTATTGTGTCATGGGGAAATTTGTTGATTTTTGGTGTTTAAATTTGGCCACATACATTTTTTTCTTCTTTACATTATAAGATTACAGCAGTTATATTCTGTTCAGGATGTGAACTGCTCCACTCAGTAGGGGGAGAAATTGGAGGGAACATTGGCTACTGGTCCCACTTCTCTAATTCAGGATCTTCCTTCATCCTCTCACTTTTCCTAACTGAACTTCACTGTACTAACTGCCACTCTCAACTGTAGAATTCCATTTGAATCTCCTGTCAATCAGAAGTCTCAGAGTGGGCTAGCACATTAACCATTCACTGTCCATTACAGCTACTCCTTGGAATCTATTCAGAAAACTACAGAGTGAAAAGCATTTAAAGTGGCCAAAAGAAGTGGCCACATGATTGGAAAAGTCAGTATACATTCCAATCCCAAAGAAGGGCAATGCCAAGGAATGTTCAAACTATCGCACAATTGCACTCATATCACACGCTAGCAAGGTCATGCTCAAGATCCTACAAGCTAGGCTTCAACAGTACATGGATAGAGAACTGCCAGAAGTACAAGCTGGGTTTAGAAGAGGTAGAGGAACTAGAGATCAAATTGCCAACATTCGCTGGATTATGGAGAAAGCAAGAGAGTACCAGAAAAGCATCTACTACTGCTTCATTGACTATGCTAAAGCCTTTGACTGTGTGGATCACAACAAACTATGGCAGGTCCTTAAAGAGATCGGAGTACCAGACCACCTCACATGTCTCTTGAGAAACCTGTACAAGGGTCAAGAAGCGACAGTTAGAACCGGATATGGAACAACTGACTGGTTTAGCATAGGAAAAGGAGTACGACAAGGAGGTATATTGTCACCTTGCTTATTTAATATATATGCAGAGTACATCATGCGAAATGCTGGCCTGGATGAATCACAAGTGGGAATTAAGATTGCTGGGGAAAAGATCAACAACCTCAGATATGCAGACGACACCACTCTAATGGCAGAAAGTGAAGAGGACCTAAAGAGCCTCTTGCTCAGAGTAAAAGAGGAGAGCACAAAAGTGGGCTTGAAGCTCAACATCAAAAAAACTAAGATCATGGCATCCGGCCCCATCACTCCTTGGCAAATAGAAGGGGAAGTCGTGGAAGTAGTGACAGACTTCACGTTCCTGGGATCCCAGATCACCGCAGACGGTGACAGCAGCCATGAAATTAAAAGATGCCTGCTCCTTGGGAGGAAAGCGATGACAAACCTAAACAGCATGATAAAAAGTAGAGACATCACCCTGCCAACAAAAGTCTGCATGGTCAAAGCAATGGTATTCCCAGTAGTCATGTATGGCTGCGAGAGTTGGACTATAAGGAAGGCCGAGCGCCGAAGAATAGATTCTTTTGAACTATGGTGCTGGAGAAGACTCTTGAGAGTCCCTTGGACTGCAAGAAGGTCAAATCAGTCAATCCTAAAAGAAATCAACCCTGACTGTTCCCTGGAAGGCCAGATAATGAAACCGAAGCTCAAATACTTTGGCCACCCAATGAGAAGGGAGCACTCACTGGAGAAGACCCTGATGCTGGGAAAGACTGAAGGTCAAAGAAGACGGGGATGGCAAAGGATGAGATGGTTAGACAGTGTCATCGATGCAACGAACATGAAATTGAGCCAACTTCAGAGGACGGCGGAAGACAGGAGGGCCTGGCGGGAGCTGGTCCATGGGGTCGCGAAGAGTCGGACTCGACTGTGCGACTGAACAACAACAAATTGATAAAAATATGACGGAAGGAGGCACAATACCAAGAAATAACACAGAGCACTCTCCATGAGCTCCATGATCTAAGACTGCCGATGCTCTATCTAAAGATAGCCTTGCAGCCTGAGGGCCAAGAATTAACAAAACGCAGGGGGACAGCCCCAAAATATGGAGTTTACATTCAAGATTGAGAGTCTCCATTGTGAGAGAAAGGACAATGTTCAGCAAAGCTCCAAAGACGTATTCTTGGACTCATTCAAGTAGAGTATTTTAATTGCATTTGTTGTGAACATTTTCCATTTTATACCAAAAAATATCTATAGTAGCAATGCCAGTAGCAACGGCAGATATATTTCAAAACGAAAAAACATTTTTCAAGGAAAGGGATGTGTACTTTTGTCATAATGATTTCATTGTTTATCACAACAGAAAGCAGTGCTCCCCGCATAGGGAGAGCCACTAAGCCAAAGGCAATGCACTGGCCACGTACCACAACCTGTCGAGTGTTTGACAACTCTCTGTTTTCGCAATTTCAGGCAGGCAACAAAAATGAGCTTTCTCAAGGCCCTAGCAAGCCAGCAGACATAGATGTGGGCTGCATTTAGTTTGGATAATGGCACAGAAACTGAAAATATCCTACAGAGTTATGTCCATGGAAACAGGATGAAAAATGTGAAAGCAACCCCTAAAAACAGACCATCAAAATATGGTCAGTTATACATATGCAGGAAAGTAATATCAGAAGTTACAACTATATCAAAATAATAAATATAAACACAAAAGAAAAATTAGAGAAAAATTAGAAAAAAACACAAATAGAAAATGAAAAAGAAAAATTAGAGAAAAATAATCCAGTATTTTCAAATAAAACGACACCTGTCCAAGCATGGACTCATGTAATGATGCTCCCTCTAAGCTGTGGAGTCTTGTGAGCAAAAATTCTACTTTGTGAGCTACTGGCATTAAATTCGTGAGCTAGTGATCTGGCTCCTGCATAAATTAGTTTGCTCCGGAGCCATCCTTCCTGAACTAAGACAAAAATGTGTGAGCCAGAGGCTAAAAAACTGTGAGCTGGCTCACACTAACTCAGCTTAGAGGGAACACCAGTCCTGTCTTCTAGCATGTCTTCAGGTTGTATGTGCACATTTTATTCTAGTTCATCTTATTTTGTTGGTAAGACATTTTGTTTGGATTCTTTAATATGTGTATCATTTATTCACAGCAACCTCCCCCCCACCCCCAGTGACCCCTGCTCTATGCCCAGAGGAAAGCAAAAACCTCCTGGATCCCTGGGCCAATCTAGCCTGAGGAAAATGCCTTCCTAGCCCCAAACTGGCGAGCGGCGTTACCCTTGTGTACAAGAAAGGGCCACAAGAGCCAAGCACTGGCTCATCCCTTCCTATCCTCCCGCTCATCATCTGCCTAAATTCATAGCGAACCATAGAATCAACATGGCTGACTGATGGCCATCTAACCTCTGCTTAAAAACTTCCAAAGAAGGAGAGCCCACCACCTCCTGAGGAAGCTTTAACCCATGGGGGATTGTTTGAACTGTCAAGTTGTTTAGCCAAAAACTCTTTTGATTTAATTTTAACCCATGGGTTCTGGTGAGAATTTCTGGGGCAGCAGAAAACACCCCATCCTCTATATGACAGCCCTTCAAATACCTGAAGACAACTATCGTATCACCACTTAATCGTCTCCTCTCCAGGCTAAACATACCCAGCTCTTTCAACCTTTCCTCATAGGATCTGGTCTTGACCTCTGACATTATGTCTCACAACCAATTGGCATGAAATTCTCAAAGACTATACTCTTCATTGAACAGAGCTTCCCTCCAGATTCCAGGCAGCTAGAGGTCTGGGTTGGGGTAAAATGTGTGACTCAGCACTCATCGTAAAAATAGTGCATGGGGGGGCAAATCAGCTCCCAAGCACATCATGGTGGCAGGAGGTCTTTATCATTCCCTCCCTCCCACTCCGTCTGTTTTTGTTAGCAGCAAAGGACTATGAGGGGGTGGACAGTTTTTCTCACTGACGGCTCCATGTGGCTGCCCAGGAGACATCTGGAACTGGCAGTGAGACAAACATCCTGCCCTACAGCCTTTTTCTGCTAGCAAAAGTACACGGGGTGGAAGGGAAAGAATGATGAAGCCCCTCATGCCACTGCACCAAGCTTTGGAGTCAAGTTGACCCCCACACACACACACATACACATTATTTTTAAACTGAATCTGGGGTCACACATTAAACATGAGCTGGGTTGGGGTTTTCCCCCATCTAAGTCCCTTCTTCCATCTAGTTGGGATGAAATTCTCAGTGACCCTCACCCATTGGGTTCCCCCATGCCAAACTGCCTGTTTTATAGGCTATTACTATTGGGCCATGCAAAGTGGGGTTCCAAGGGCATGGTGAAAATCTGTTGGCATCCCAGTAGAACCAGTGCAATGTACCAGTGTCCAGCAGAACCCAGTGCCAATTTGGCAATGCCAGCTCAATCACAATTCAAGCAGTGGTGGCATTTTCACAAGCCCAGCAGAACCAGTACAATGTACGGAGTGCCCAGCAGTACCAGTGCAATCACAGAATGCCCGGCAGAATCCTGTTTGTGGTCAGGTCTGGGATGAGGCCCTATTTTTGAACTGTAATGGCAGGGCACATGAAACCCTGTACACACAAATGAAGCCCTAACAAGGTTCATTCATTTGAACCTGTTTCTTCAAGGCAAACCCTCGATTATTATATTGTCTGTTACCTGTTGAGAAGGCACCATAATGCTTCAAATGGTGGAGCACACTGAGATGAGGTCTGGGAAGGTGTGGACGTTACCAGAGACCATCCCTGCTTTACCCTGAACAGCTAGACTTATGTATAATTTATTTATTCTCTTTACTATTTCTGCAACCGGAGTCATAAACAGCAAACCCTCATTCCCACAATAAACCTCATTCCGCAGGAAAATGTGGAAGAATCTATAGGTTGCTACTGCAAGAGTTGTCATGTGATTTGACAGCAGCTGCTAGAAATCTTGCCACACGCAGGGTAATTTGTTTGTCCTCCTCTCTAAGTAACCAAGATGATTTTGCTTCTGGAGAGAGCAAGTCCTGATTAAATAAAGGGGAGATCAGTTCATCTCTTAGAGATGAAAATTTGGGACAATCAAGCAAAATATGATCCACAGAGTCACTTTTACTGCTGTCGCAATTACAGAGTCGATGTGAGTATGAAATCCCATTAAATCTTCCTGACATCACAGGTGAAGGTAGGGCATTCAGGTGCACTGGCATGGATGCCCTTCTATACTTTGGAAGAATTGTCTCAGATAAGTAGTTTGGCATTGTTGCTGGAGGCTGAATACCTATTGAAACGTTTGAGCACACTCTGTGTGCTCTAATCGAGGTGCTCTCATTGTCAAAGTCTCTCAAAAGTCATAAGAACATAAGAGAACATAAGAGACGCCAATGTTGGATCAGGCCAAAGGCCCATCCAGTCCAATACTCTGTCACACAGTGGCCAAAAATACCAGGTGCCATCAGGAGGTCCAGCAATGGGGCCAGGACATTAGAAGCCCTCTTTCCTTCTTCTAATGAGCTGTGACGACTCATAGATAAGAAGAAATTTCTTCTTACATACATGGGTGTATGATATTTCTGTCTCTTTGCCTCCCCTTGTTCTGTCTCCTAGCCTCCCCTGAGAGTCAGTGTGGTGTAATAGTTAAGAATGTCAAACAAATATTGGGGAGACCCAGGTTCAGATCCCTACTTGTGCCATGAAAGCTCACTGGATGACCTTGGGCCAGGCACCCACTCTCGGCCTAATCTACCTCACAGGGTAGCTGTGAGGATGAAATGAATGAGAGGAGCGTGATGTGAGCCACTTTGGGTCCCCATTGGAGAGAAAAGTGGGGTATAAATGAATTAAAGTCATCTTTTAACAAAACCTTTTGGGAGGTTGGGAGGCCTCAGCCTCTGTTCTGCCAAGAGACTAGCCAACCTTCTTGGAAAGAGGAGAATAGAGTACAGGAAGATTAACTGCTGGCTCTTTGGTTACCCACCCCGAGCATCACAGCAGCCCTCCACCTGACGAAAGCTACAAACAAAGCCTTTGCCTGTCTGAAGTGAAAGGCTTATCGGGCAAGGAACTGGATCAGGCTTTAGAAATCAGGCGCCTCCCTCAATATGCATCTGTCCACTCCTGTAATCAGTCCAATGCCCATGGCTCTCGAAAAGATTACCCTCCTCAAGCCAGAAAGTCACTCAGGAGATTGAAAGAAATGCTCCATATAGAAATGTGAGTCTTTTACAGTACTTTGTAGCCTGAATGTGGACTAAGTGTTCTGGATGAATGCAGCTCTTGTCAGGTGAATCGTGGTGTAGCCAGATCTAGCTTACTTGGTTCCAAAAACTTGGAGGAAAAAAATTGTTCAGATTGGTTACCCTTTCAAAGTTAGTACACAGGGTTTGACTGGTTGGGTTTTGATAAATTACTTTTGAAATGCACACCTCCAGTATGTTTCTCAGCTCTCCCAAGAGGCCAGTACGCTAGTCCCTTTCAGACTGAATCTTCCTCATAGACATTTTACTATACATTCAAGAGTCGACCATCCAGTCACAAGGAACCATAGAGTTCATTGGTAAATTAATAGGAGCGCACAGATGCAATGGGACTGCTAAGGTGGACTGGCCTCCACTTGTGGTTGGTAGATCTCAAGGCTAGTTGGCGAGCTAGCCAGATATAGCTGCTCTCAAACAATAATCACCTTTAAATGTTGCAAGATTTCATTGTTTTATGATGAGATCTACCTTTAAGGCCTCTAAAGGCCTTGTGGTGAGATACCAACCTGAAAATATAATAGCTGTGGCTTGAAACTGAGGGGAGAGGAAATTATCTCTCTTTCTAAGATGGTTGGTCAGTTGCTATGTTCTTCCCTCAGAGTGATGCTTTGGGCCACTTCCGTAACCTTAGCGGACTTTGGGTTACAAAGAAGTCTGTGTTATAATGAATGACCAACCAAGAACTGCAGACTGGGTCAAGTAATTGGATTTTGCGGGGGGGGGGGGGCTAACAGTTGTACGGTGGCTAGCTCCTAATAAGCTGATGGGTCTATTTAATGGCAATCTTATTCTGTGTCTCTCTCACACACATTCTCTGTGGCTGCGAATGAGCTGGTTTTCTCTTTTTTTAAAAAGTCCTACATTAATATAAAAACGACACCAATAGAGGATAGCCCAATAAAATGTATCAGCTTGCCAATTTTCAGTTGTTTGCTTTTCCTGGTGCCTTTATACATTCACAATCCAGCAAAACCAGACTCCCTCGTATTCTCTGTTGTGCTTTATATGTAAAATCAGAACTTGAAATAATAATGCGCTGATTTGCTCGATATGCAAACGAACATTTTAAAAGACCATCTGGGCTTAGTAGCTGCATCACAAGATGTTGATTGGCAGAACCGACTAGGAGTGCTATTTGAAAGCACGCTGGACAGTCGTATTGCCGTTTTGCAGTAAAGTCACTGGCTTTTATTATATTCACTTATGGCCACGAAGTAGTGTAAGGGAGGTTAGACGTCTGCCATTTGCCATAAAACAGCTTGGCCTTGTAATTTGTTCAGGGAAAGCAATGGCTCATTTGCTGCATCCAAGAAAACCTACATACTGTGTTGCCAGGCTTCATAAAGGCTACTAGGAGTAAGACGACACACAGCAAAAGATGTCATAGTGGCAATCTGCTGCCAACCACAAACTGAACTCAGAGTTCCCTATGCCAGACATCAGCTGAAACAACATTATCAGCCCAAAGTCTATCAGACTGTTTATCAAATGATAGCAGTTTGGTGTAGTGGTTAGGAGCGTGGACCCTGATATGGGAGTACCGGGTTTGATTCCCCACTCCTGTGCATGCAGCTGCTGGCATGACCTTGGGTCAGTTACAAGTTCTCGCAGAGCTGTTCTCTCAGGGGCAGTTCTCAGCCCCACCTACCTCACAGGGTGTCTGTTTTGGGGGGGAGGGGAAGGGAAAGGAGATTGTAAGCTGCTCTGAGACCCCTTCAGGTAGTGAAGGGCAGGGTATAAATCCAATCTCTTCATCTTCTAGCAGCGCAGCTCATATTATTGACTCTCTATGCCGCATGGAATCTTCTGTTTGTGGAAAGCTGTGACTGGACTAAACTGGGTTGATCTGTGGGAAGCTGGCATATGGGTGGTGGTTAGGGTTGCCAGCTCTGGGCTGGGAAGCTTGAATACAAGAGGTCAGAACAGAAGGCCTTTTGGATCCATTCTACCTCTGTGGCTGGCTACAGATGATATTTTATGAGGGTTGTGTAATAATAGACACATGCACAATATTTTGTCCGCTTGAGGGAGTATTGTCCATCTCCAGCCCAAGCCTGGATAACTCAGATAATCCATTTACCCCTTCAGTTTAAAGGCCTCGTTTCAGCTTCACAGTTTCCAAATTTAGGAAGTAACTCAGGTGAGAACTCCCCAGCCTCTCCCATCGGTCTGGCCAGGGGTCATTTCCTGCAGGAGCGCACAAGAGCGGAGCTCCGGCAGTAAAGAGCCCAGGGGGCGGGCATATGCAGCAAGCCCCACCCCCTGCTCCCAGCAGCCCTCAGGCCAGCACCTGGAAGCTGGCAACCCTAAATGGTGACTTGAATACAAGAGGTCAGAACAAAAGGCCTTTTGGATCCATTCTACCTCTATGGCTGGCTACAGATGACGTTTTATGAGGGTTGTGTAATAATAAAGACACATGCGCAGTATTTTGTCCACTTGATGTCTCTTCAAATACACCTTCCACTGATTTTTATGAATGCCAGAAAAAACATGTTTGACCAGAAATGATAATGGGGGGGGGGGAGTATTGTCCATCTCCAGCCCAGGCCTGGATAACTCAGATAATCCATTTACCCCTTCAGTTTACAGGCCTCGTTTCAGCTTCACAGTTTCCAAATTTAGGAAGTAACTCAGGTGAGAACTCCCCAGCCTCTCCCATCGTTCTGGCCAGGGGTCATTTCCTGCAGGAGCGCACAAGAGCGGAGCTCCGGCAGTAAAGAGCCCAGGGGGCGGGCATATGCAGCAAGCCCCACCCCCTGCTCCCAGCAGCCCTCAGTCAGAGCAAGAAGCAGCCAGGTAAGTTGCAGAGCCAACAGGTCCAAAACAGTCCAGTGGCACCTTTAAGACCAAGGTTTTATTCAGGTACAAGCTCTCCCTCCTCTGCGAGGACAGATCTGCATGTCCCCCCCCCCCAATAGCTAGCAATCTAAAAGAGCCCAGTGGAGCCTGAGCGGTGGGTGTTGCCTTCTGACACACTTCCGGTGATGTCAGGGGGTGTGGCATATGCAAATGAGTTATGCTAATGAGTTATGTTAATGAGCTCCTGCACCTCTTTTTCTACGAAATGACCCCTGGGTCTGGCCAATACCTAGCAGGAAGACTTCCAGGGAATTCTATGCCTGAGTCATGGACTGGAGTACTGACTCCAGTATGAGGAGAGGGCTGGCTGACTGTACCACAGATCTCCACGAACCGCCTTTCACGTGTGTGAGGAACCCCAGGAGTCTGAGCCAACCTTCTTACTCTGGGATATGGGCCTGCCTTCTGACTCAGACTTGGACCCTAAACCTTCCACCCTAGAGACCACTGTAGCATCTGAGGTCTCACCCCCCCCAACTGACCTTTTAAGCCTCACAAAGCCCTGAAGCACCCCAACCTGTCAGAGCACGATCCACTGTAACCAGAGGTGGCACCTTTAAGAACTAGTAGCCTGCCCTTGGAGGGGAGAGCCTTGCGTCTCCATCTCCTTGCAGGCGTGTTTAAGGCACCCGTTCACCCTCAGCCTTTGCTAGTGTAACCCTTTCTAATGGGGGAGGGGGATGTTTCCAAATCAATAAATGACAGCCCCCTTATGGCTCGACAAATGTGAAATTGCTTCAAAAGTCCCCCCCAAAAAAATTCAAGGAGTTAAATGGTTTTCAGCATAACAAATGTTTATATCATAAACCTAACAGGTTAACAATTAAAACCGAATGATAATGTCTGTGAACATATCAACAGTTGAAGTGGCAGGATCTTCATTGCCCTTCAGGAAGAGCACTCAGAAGAAAGGCAACTTGTAGCACAGAGCATCCGTCAACACAAGGAAAAAAGAGAAAGTCCCAAACGTAGTGATAGTGATCTCTACTGTGCTGACACCTGTTCCTTAACCTCTAGCAGTCAATGGTTGAATCTGCATTTGTCTTTCCCACCGGTGTCCCAGCCTTCTGACTCCGTCTTCAAAAAAGCTGTCTACATTTGGTTTCGTTTTCACACCTCAACAGTGCTAGCATACTTTTGCATGTCCGCATATGTTTATCACCTTCTTGTGGCGGCTCCACTGTCATTGCGCCTCTGCATTCTTTAAAAGAATCTCCTCCAAACAACGTTCAAACAAGCAGAGAAAGACGGCGTCACAGCAGCACGAAACTGATTTAAAAATGCAAATGCAGATTCAACCAATAACTGGTGGATTCTTAGGTGGTGCAGAGACTGACATAACCCCCCCCCCATGGTAATTTGAGAGTGGGTGGGTGGGATATTTCTGTTGTCTGAATCACTTGACTTTCAGTTGGAATCACTGTTTACCACCTCTTGAAGAAAACTTCTTTATTTTTCTTTCTCCTGCTCTGCAGCTCTTGCAGCTTCCTATATTTCAGTTTTCATTACAATACACTACTTTAAAAAACAACAGTGTACATCTAAAACTTGAATGCATTGATTAAACTAAGATTCACAGATACCATGGACTGGCAAAAAGACAAATAAGTGGGTTCTTGATCAAATCAAGCGTGAACTCTCCTATGAAGCTAAAACGCCTAAACTGAGGCTACCGTACTTTGGTCATGTTATGAGAAGCTGAGAGTCACTGGCAAAGACAACAATGGCCCCTGCCACACGGCAGAAAAAAACACGGCCAAAGTGCGGCTATTCAGAGCCACACCAAAAGAGACACACGGCGGCGGGATCACACAGATCCCCTGAGCCGCCGTGCCGTTCCTCCCCGGCACGATCAGATGCCGGGGAGGAAGCCACCGACGGGAGACTGAGGCAGCTGGCTGCGCATGTGTGCGCATGCACAGTTCGGCCAGGAGCCTCGGATGCGCAGGCAGAAGGATGCGCCGGCGATCCCACGGCCACGTATGCCACGGCCTTTCTGGTAAGTCCACCTCTGTAGGTGGTTTGTTTTCACTGCGGATTTTTGGCCTGAAGGGCTGGATCGGGGACGGGTGCGCACCGCTTCTCAGATGTTGCGGTGGGATCGCGCCCACTTGCAGGGAGGGCGGGGTAAAAATACCTAAATAAATAAATAAATAAATAAATAAATTTGCTGCACCCCCAATTCGTCCCTCTTCTGGCCCTAAACCTCCCGTGTGACCAGGGCCAATGCTAGGAAAAGTTGAAGCTAGGATTTGGGAAACTTAAGCAACGTCAGTACTTGGATGGGACATCACCAAGAAAGGCTCTGCAGATGAAGGCAATAGCAAACCACCTCTGCTTGTGACTTTTGCTGAAAGCCCCTTGCTGGGGCACATTTGCAGCTTGACAAGTTGATTGCAGCTCAGCAGCATTTATGGCCTCTTTTTGTAGCAGGAACTCCTTTGCATATTAGGCCACACACCCCTAATGTAGCCAATCCTCCAAGAGCTTACAGAGCTCTTCTTACAGGAGCTACTGTAAGCTCTTGGAGGATTGGCTACATTAGGGGTGTGTGGCCTAATATGCAAAGGAGTTCCTGCTACAAAAAGAGGCCATAAAGGAAGCCCCAAGGGCCCTCAGTCTGCGAGACCCAAGGCTGTTAATGAGAGGATGTTTTGGAGGACATCAATTTATAGGCTCACAATAATTCAGAAGCAACTTGGTGGCGCTTACATATGCACACAAGTATTTGGAACCATGCATATCATACAAGTATACTCCAGATGAAAGACTGGCTGTAGCTGTCTGTCATATATACACTCAGTGCAAGCCTGCGTTTGATGCCAGCATAATCCATACTGTAGCTCTAAGGACTGGTCCCCCAGAAGCAATGCTCCCTCTAAGCTGTGGAGTCTCGTGAGCAAAAATTCTACTTTGTGAGCTGCTGCCATTAAAGTTGTGAGCGAGCGATTTGGCTGCTGCATCAATTAGTTTGCTCTGGAGCCATCCTTCCTGAGCTGAGACAAAAATGTGTGAGCTGGAGGCTAAAAAATTGTGAGCTAGCTCACACAAACTCAGCTTAGAGGGAACACTGCTCAGAAGTATGTTTTCTTCCCCAAGGAAGGCTAGTAGCTGATAATCATTTAGGCCCTTATCCTCATACTTTTTCTTTAAAATGCATATCTGTTTGTTATGTATTTCAATGAATTACTTACAATTTTAAATGGTGTTTTTAATTGTTCAAATATTTTAATTTTTTTTATGTGCACCACCTTGGGGATCCTAATCGGGTGGAAAGGTGACATGAAAAGCCTTTAAATAAAATAAATGAATGGCAGCACGACTTTAGCAAGACTAACCCCTGCAGGTCTCCCCACAATGGAATTCCCCACTGAATGCTTTCTCCAGTTCACTGTCCTCTGCAGGATAATATGGGGGTGGTGTATTGCATAATTTTCTGCTTGTGCAGGATAGATACAATGTTAAATAGTGGGTTTAACACGGCAGAGGTGAAGACAGAGTGGTTTCAACAAGCAGCAGTTTATTGCATCTCAATTGGAATGCTTTACATGGGGCAACTGCCCTAACTATATACACCTAAGCCATTCCCAGCCCCCACGCGATGGGTGAGTTCCAGTGGCTGGCTGCCCTCAGGGGCCAATCCACAGGCAGATTCCGGGATCCTGCCTGCCTTTGTTCTGGGGCTTCAAGCTCCAACTAGGGGGCCTGCCAGACAAGCCCAGACATGCCTCCCCACTCTCCATCTAGGTGGCCTGCCAGACAAGTCCAGGCATGCCTCCTTATGCTGGCTACTAGCACCAGCAGCAGTTAAGCCTGAATGGAAGGTTGCACATGTCCAGGCATAACATACAATACAATGTGATTGAGTCATCCTCTGGCTGATCAGAAAAAAGCCACATAAATTAATAACAACATACATAGCAGGACTGAACTGGCTTTTTTACCTGAGTGGACTTCCTTTTTCTGGGATTCTTTTTTTTTTTTTTTAAGATATACCCCTTGGTTTCTCTTATTCTTTTTCAAAAGAAGAATTTCTCTTTGTAGCTTTCTATTGCACTTTTATGTAGCCTTGTGTAACTTCAGCAATTGCAGGGTGTTTTGGGTCCTCTAGCAGTAGAGTAGGAAGGTTTGGGAAGACACGGCCTGCTTCTTGGCATTTATAGAATGAAATTCTATAGAACCATCCTCCCTGCCTCTCCTTTCTCTTTTGATCAAAATGGAATTGATTTGAAACAGAATATAAATTCCTAAAAAGAGGGAAAGAAATGGATTGCTGGATTTCATGGAGAACTTGGGTGAAGAGGAATTAAACAAATTCCTCTTCACAATGCTAGATTGAGCACATGAAGCTGCTTTGTACTGTCACTGGTTCCTCAATATTAAATACT
The DNA here is from genome assembly GCF_001447785.1 of Gekko japonicus. Taxonomy (NCBI): domain Eukaryota; kingdom Metazoa; phylum Chordata; class Lepidosauria; order Squamata; family Gekkonidae; genus Gekko; species Gekko japonicus. The sequence continues at coordinate 87,289 of NW_015173161.1, forward strand.
GGGTTCCAGACACATTGCACTGAACAGACCTACTTTATTAAGTGATTTCAGGAACAAGACTGAAACCTCAGGGCAATAGCCCTGTTTAAATAGCATGCAAAACCCACACCCAAACACCCACAACTCCCAACAATAGGCTATTTACATAACAGTAGTTTCTCATTGGTCACCTCCAGAGTCTTGGGGGGTATTGTTCTAGAGCTCCAAGCTCAGCCAGTATCTGGTACCCAGTCCTGGAATATTCCAGCCCTAACTCATAACACTCAAGGTCAGTATTCTTTACTCAGGCTGCCAGCAAATCTTCATGCTTTTCAGAAGATGTCTTTCACATCACCTGCCACTTGATTCTTTTAGTCAGAGATCCTGGGGATTGAACATGGAAACTTCTGTATGCAAAATAGATGCTCTACTACTGAGTCAGGGCCCCTTTCCTTTGCACCTTTAATTCTTTCCCTCAAACATTTCCTGTGCCATTGTGGCATACATTATATCTTAAGCTGAAATGTGCTGGGACTGTAAAACTTACAGCTGTAAATGAAGCCATTTCCAAACTAAGTACAAATTTTCCAGCTTTTTTTTTAAAAAATTCATCACTGAAGAAAGTGAACAGCAGTGGCTCTTGCTACCAGCTGTGGGGTGGGGCAAGGTTGCTGAGAGGGGGAACTGGGGGAACAAAATTCCTAAAACCCAAGTCAACAGAAGAACTCCTGAAGCCAGCATCATGTGGCATCTGACAGAATACATTTTATTTTTAATGCCGTGCAGCCACTAGGGGTGCACGGAAACACAGAAAAAGGCACTCCATAGGCCAGCCTGCCTTTCTGTAAGGCTGAAACAAACTCTTGCCTAACCAGGTCATGCAAAGCCCATAAACCACACCAGCACAGCTGATAGCTGCTACAGTAACTGCCAGGCTGCAGAAGGCTAACAAGGTCATTGTCTCTAGCACTCTTATCTTTTCCCTCTTTCTTTCATTGAACCCAGCTCCATAGTTTTGTCTGCCCAAGGCAGCAGCTAGTGGGTTGCAGCAAGATAAAACAAGCCTTCCCTCTCTTTTAATTACTCTCCCTCTCTTCCACACTTCCCCCTTCATTTTGCTTTCTTTCTTTCATGATCTGCCTTCATTTCTCTCTCCCTCCAATTAATTATTCCATGTCTCCCCCCACACCCCCCTCTATTTTCAAGTCTTGATCTCAACTTCTCATCCCTTTCCTACTTGGCAACTTAGAATGTGCTTAACAGTAGAACGGGAGCAAACCTTTGTTAATATTATAAAAGGATACCCCCCCTCTTTACATGCAAGGCAATGAAATGTTAATCTGTTTCAGTGAGTATACATGTAGAAAAGAAGTTAGAACTCCCAGTTCAGACACTGTGTTATTATTATTGCATTGGTAGGACCTCTAATAGCCCTTTGAAAAGGCTCCTTTGCTATAAGACAAATGACGTAATCGTTTTTTATTGTGACATGAAGTTTTTGTGAATTGGAGCCCACTTCATCAGAGGTAATAAGTATATCCTATGGTGGCAGACATATATATGTGCACATGAATATAAAATTACAAAATTAGATACATATACAGAGTAATATGGAGAGACACCTCATCTGCAAACAGAGCAGATGAGGAGGGCATTTTTGGCAGGCACAGCTTGACTGGGGAAAGGGAGGGAAGTGGCTCCTTCTTCTTTTACACAATCATGAAGGTTTCTACAGATAGGGGGGGGGCTGCCCCTGATTGTTGCACTCTCAGTATTTAACAGTAGTTTGAATGCTGAATGGCCAGTTCTTCCACTTACCAAAAGAGTTGCAGGCACAGCAGGCAAAATCAGATTTATAACAAATGTCTTATCTATTCATTCTCCTCAATGTAGACCCAAAGCAGCTTCCATTTTTTTTCCTGTTTTATCCTCACAACAACCCTGTGAGGTAGGTCTGGCTAGAGTGTGTCACCCTGCAACTCTGCACAGCAGACCAGGGATCTGAGTATTAGAAATACATGACAGATTGTTTAAAAACTCTCTTATTACATGTTGCCTATTGTGAAGATAACCTGGTCCAGGATTTTCCAGTTCTCTTCATTGACACTGCAACTCCCATCATCATTCTGGGGTTGGTGCCCACATTTTCTGATGAGTTATGCCTGCCACAAATGGATACTCTTAGCTTCCATTGCAAATAGAACAGGGGCGCTGTCTGGAGATAACCTGGGCCAGGATATTCCCATGCCTTTCAGTTTTGTTCCTGGAACACCCACAATCATCCTGAAGGTGGTGGCTGATTTTGAATCCCCTAGCTTTATTTTCTGGTGAGTTATGCCTGCCACAAATGGGCAGATGGACAGACAGGCCCATTCTTCTATTACCCCAGGTTTATGGTAACAGCAAGCCAAGAGATTTATTTGGTTACAGTATTTGGTTTGGAACAGGGTTGTATGGGGGGGGGGGGCAAGTGGAATCTTTGTCCGGGGGCCCATGGTGGTTCTTGGCAGCCCTGGGTTGGGGAGATGAAAAAGTAGACAAACTTTGGTTTGCTTTAGCTGTAGAGTAACTACCAGCCCCATATAATTAAAAGGAACTTTTTGATATACAGTACATATGGATAACACCAGTTCATTTCTGTTTTGAAGCATGCTGGAATTTATGTCATGTGCATGGCAGACTGTAATAAAAGTGGCAGCCAAATAAGGACAAATGGCTTAATGTTCACATAAACTGCAGCTTGGCTCTTTCACCCTGGGTGACAGAATCACAAGTCCTGTTCTCCCCCTGAAGTTAAATGCAGTGCTCTCTAGTGTCAAATGGCTGGCACCTTTTCTCTCCAGGACTTGCAGTAGCAGCAGCCCAAATGTAATTTGAGTTAATATATGAAATGTGCTGGGTAAATGGATACTTATCGCCTGCAAGATAAATCGTCAGAATATATCAAATCTAGCAATGTTTTGGGAAGATGACATTATAGTTGTTCAGTGGGATCTTGGGAATGAAATGAATATTGCTTTCAAAAACCGGCGGTCCGTTCAGCTGGGCCTTAAGAGAACATTACTCCAATGAAGATCAAAATGACAATATACATATTTACTCGATCCATGAATATGCTTTAAAGAGTTTTTCTTCAGGACAAAAAGTTTTACCATTACGGAACATTACGGAATTTTAAAACTTACATTGTACACAAAGCCTGAAAAAGGCTTATAATTCTGAACATATCCTTTAAGAAATTCTGACCCGATACGTTCTTTAGACCACGGCAATGTATAAGCTACACAGAGATAAATCATTAGATGAGTAAAAGAAGAAGAAGGGTTTTTTATACTTTCCTCTATCCAAAGGCGTCTCAAAGCGTCTTATAGTCGCCTTCCTCTTTCCACAACTGGCACCTTGTGAGGTAGGTGGGGCTGAGAGAGTTCTGAGAGAAATGTGACTGATCCAAGGTCACCCAGCAGGCTTCATGTGGAGGAGGGGAGAATCAAACCTGGTTCTCCAGATTAGAGTCCACCAGTCTTAACCACTATACCATGCGGGCTCTCAAACTGTCCACTCAAGTGCTGATCAGGAGTGGGGGGGGGAGGCCCTTGACAAAATCCACCCCATTAGTCCACTCAATATCAGGGCTTTTTTTGTAGAAAAAGCCCAGCAGGAACTCATTAGCATAATAGGCCACACCCAACAGCAGAAACCCATTAGCATATTAGGCCACACCCCTGATAGCACAGCTCATTAGCATATTAGGCCACACCCCCATGTTACCAGAAGTGTGGTCATTCAGCCACACCCACCTTTCCCTTCTTATTCTGTTTACCTTGTTTGTTGTCAAAACCCAGGGCTTTTTTTGTAGCAGGAACTCCTTTGCATGTTAGGCCACACACCCCTAATGTAGCCAATCCTAATGAGTTTCTGCTGTTGGGTGTGGCCTGTTATGCTAATGAGTTCCTGCTGGGCGTGGCCAACTCAGGAGCCAGCCGGAACTCAGTTCCTGTGCGTTCCTGCCCAAAAAATAGCCCTGCTCAATATAGTCCCCCCACTAGTCCTCACAAGCCATGCATCCAAAGGGCTTCTAGAATGATGTATACAATTCTGAGGTCATTGTCAACAGGGTTTACGCATAACAGTGAGGAAAATGCTTGGAAACTTTACACCCTCTTCAGATAAAATGGCATACTGTACCAAGTCCAACAAACTCTTTCTGTTTAACTTTACTGAAACGAGAGAACTAAATCTATATTCTAAAGAGCATTCTTTTTTTGGTTCCTGTTATCAACACTCACACCCAATTCAAAACCAGTAGCAGTAGTCCTGTTCCCATTTGTTCTTATTATGCTTGTGGGTCCAGAAAGGAAATAGTCCCCTTCCCATGCTGGACATTCCCTCATAGAAAAATAATGGGTCCTTTGGATACTTTTGGATGCTGACCTTACCTGCAATATGAGGGAATTTTCAGAACAGTTAATGAGGAACTCCCCTTGGCTGAAAGTTCTCACAGCCGTAGTAGATGCTGAAACAAACAGGAACCTTGGGGTGTCATAGAATGTTCTGAGGACCTGAGGGTGATCAAACCAGGTGCATGGGAACAAAGGAGCACACAATCAGCTGGCTACAGAAAGGGGTTTTTTTAATGTCAGGTCACAGATGACTTATAGTAACTCTGTGGGATTTTCAAGGCAAAAGACATTCAGAGGTGATTTTCCATTGCTTGCCTCTGCATCACAGCCCTAGTATTCCTTGGTGGTCTCCCTTCCAACTACTGACCAGAGCCAACCCTGCTTCGCTTCTGAGATCTGATGAAATCTGGCTAGCCTGGGCCATCCAGGTCAGGATCTCAGCTACATAACACAGGTGCAGCTAGATAAACAAAGTAGTGCAGAACCGGAGACAAGACTGCCTCCTCAGCCAGGGGATGTGTAGCTCAGAGTTTTGCAACCAAGTTCTCAAGAGAGCTCTCTCAGCCACAGTTAACTTACAGGGTGTCTGTTGTGGGGAGGGGAAGGGAAAGGGATTGTAAGCCTCTCTGAGACTCCTTTGGGTAGTGAAGGGCAGAGTATAAATCCAATCTCCTCCTCCTCTTCTTCGTCTTCTTCTCTTTTATTTATTTATTTATATTTATTTTTCACATTTATATCCCGCCCTCCCCAGTGGCCTCAGGGCGGCTAACAAGGGCAGGGTAATTAGCCGTGCCATAATTAAAAACGTAATAAAAACATCCAACACTTAAAACAATGGTGCTCAGTCAATTACTAATCTCATACGTCCAGGATAGGATCAACCCAGTTCCAGGTGGTACTCCCATGATATTTATGCCCAATGGCAACGGCTTATTGGATCTTCTTTACGTTGTCCAGGTTCTTCCTCAGGGCCTCATTGGTACATCCTTTAAGGAACCATGATAATGGTGGAATAGGGGGGGCGGCGGCTCCTACACAAAGGCCTGGCGAAAGAGCTCCGTCTTGCAGGCCCTGCAGAACTGCATAAGGTCCCACAGGGCCCGGATCTCCCCCCGGGAGCTCATTCCACCAGGTAGGAGCCGCCACCGAAAAAGCCCTGGCCCTGGTCGCAGCCAATTTGGTGTCCTTGGGGCCCGGGATGACCAACAGATTTTGGGGCCCCAACCGTAGTGCTCTTGGGGAAACATGTGGGGAATTTATAAATGAAGTCTCTTTACATTCACATGGAGACCCTAAAACTAGAGAAACTTCTAGAAAGGCCAGCTTTTTCTCCAGATGGTTGCTGGTGAAGACCCTTTCCTGAGTCCTTATGTGGTAGAAAGTTTGAGTGACAGCTTATGTAGCTCTGGGGGAAAAATGGAGCCATTTGGTTATCTGCCCAGTGTTTCCTCAGAAGCAAGTGCCATTGAATTTCATTGGGTTTTACTTGCAAGTAAGTGTCCTTAAAATTGCAGCTGTTGTTTCAGGGTGAGGGGACACTTGTTAAGCAGTGCTTGTGGTGGCCTGATCTTCAGGGAGAAGGAAGCAGGAAGCATGACAATCCTATAGCTAGCTAATGAATGGCTTACTTAATAAATGCTTGCAAGTCAGAATCTATTTTTATTCAGCTGGTTTCATGTCAGAGGGGAATGGCAGGTTTGTAATCCATACTCTCACACTGCCATCTTCTGGCTAAGGAATCATATTCAGCCAAAACTTCTGTCTGCGAATAAAGGCCCTTAAACCCTGACTTCCTTTGACAGAGAGGATTCTCAGCCTGTTGCGCGTAGCTCAAAAAAAGGTGTGCTCTCCTTCCCAAATCCTTCTCTGTTAATAAAGATGGATGGTTCTAAAGCTAGCTGGAACCAAATTCAATATGCCTCTTTTTTGTAATGTCATCTGAAACGGAACAAACCATGTTGCTTGACCTCATATTTAAATAAAATAAAACAAAAATTAAAAGGAGGAAAACAAAGTTACTGTTGTGGCTTTGAACTCAGCAGAGTCGCCTAATGATATCCAGAAGAAAGCAAATCATTGCTGCACAGCTGGGCCAAGGGTGGCGGCCATGACGGGAGAATCATAAAAAACAAAAGAAACCTTTTGCTGACCACACCTTATTATAATAGTGTGGTGGCATGGGTATTTATATCTCACTCCAATCCAGTTTGGCAGTTCTTACTGGGTTTAAGTAAATAAATGGCTGTGCAAGGATCATTTTCAGTTCAGTGTCAAATATGGTCTAAAACTGCATTTATTTTTCAAAGACAACTATTGATCCGCTGTAGCCATTCCATTATGACTTGTGCTTCCTCAGATGACTCTTAGATCATTTTTGCAGGATCGTATTCCCTCTCTCCGGGTTGAGATCGCTTTGGCCCTCTGCCAAGGTTTCCCTTAACCCTTCAGCTGCTCCTCCGGCTGCAGTATAATCTTGCAATGCCAGTTTAATGGCAGCAATGTTTCACTCAAAATCAATACCATGTCACCTGAAAACATCCAGTAGCACTTTCAACTGGTGACCTATACCTTGTACAGTCATTTATACCATCTACGTTGCATGCTCATGAGAGCAGAGAGGGTCTCTTGCAAACGTACATAGTTAACTTTTTTTCCTGCTACTAGTGCCACCTAAATACAGACAGATGGGGTTTTGTAAGAAAGAGGCCTTATTTGTATATCTCGATTATTTTAGGCATCCCAGTAGGAAAGCCAGGAGCCTGTTGAAAAAACTACAACGCCACCTGTGCTCCAAGGAAAGCTGGAGGTAACATCAAACCAGACAGCTGTCCAACTGGTATCTCTATCCAGAGCTCTGAAGGACAGAGATTTTACAATCAGAATTTAAAAAGAACTCCAGAGTTTGAAACGCACCTGCCCTGAAGACTGTGAGCTGTCAGGGGATTTCAGTGCTGAGGAGATTTTCAAGGCATTGAAGGACATCAAGGGCAGAAAGGCTCTGACTACATCCATAATGAGGTCCTTATCAATAGTGGCACATTCACTAAGAAGTGGCTTTCAGAGTTTCTCACTGACTTCCTGAGAACAGGAAGACTCCCAGGGGAAATCAAGAAAGCAAAGATAGTTGTTATTCTGAAACCTGGAAAACCAAAACATCTGGCAGAAAGCTACAGACCTATTTCCCACCTGAGCGCCGGTTATAAACTCCTCGAGAGGCTAATCCTGAACAGAATCAGTGACAGAACTAATGAACATGTCCCTATGGAGCAAGCAGGATTTAGACTCCATCGTAGTTGTGAAGACCAGGTTCTCAGCTTAACAACTTTCATTGAGGCAGGGTATCAGAAGTGTCTGAAGACATCAGAAGTTTTTGTCGATCTGACTGCTGCTTATGACACAGTCTGGTGGGATGGTCTTCTGTACAAGTTTTTACAAGTTTTCTATTGCAGAACATTATTCTAACTCCTAAATAAGATGCTGAGTAATAGAACTTTCCAAGTAATTATGGGTTAATCAATCAGCAAGCAGAAGAAATTGAATAATGGTCTACCCCAGGGCTCAGTCCTGAATTCCAATCCTTTTCAATCTATACATCTCTGATGTTCCTGAGACAATATCCAGGAAGTTTGCTTATGTCAATGGCATGGCAATTGCAGTAAGGCATAAATCAATTGAAAGGACTGAGGAAATACTGACTAGGGACCTCAGAATGTTGGTTTACTATTACTGTAAATGGTGGCTTATCCCAAGTCCAGGAAAAACAGAATGTTCTTGTTTCCATCACAATAACAATCTTGCCAACCATGGTCTGAATGTCTATCGTAATGCCATCCGAGTTACATACAACCATACTCCTAAGTACCTTGGAATTACCCTGGACAGAACCTTGAGCTATAAACACCATCTTACCAATGTAGCAGCAAAAATACACATGCAAAACAACATTTTCCCAAAAATTATGTGGTACACCTTGAGGTGCGTCTGCTACAACTTTTAGATGCTCAGTTTTGGGGTTGGTGTATAGTACTGTGGAATATGGTGCTTCAGTGTGGCTCAACCAGCCCCCATGTTCACAAACCTGATGTCGAACTCAATACAACAATGAGAACCATCAGTAGATGTATTAAACCCATTACAACCTATTGGCTACTGATGCTGTGCCACATTGCTCCCCTGCATCTCTGAAGACAAGATGGTCTTTTCTCTTTGTGAATAAAGAAAGATAATTGAAAACAAAGAGTTGGCCATCAACAAAGACATGACACCAGCCTATCCAGACTAAGATCCCGATACCCAGCAATAAGATCTGCACAAATCTTACAATCACAAAATTTTGATCTAGAGAATGAATGGTTGCAAAATGGATGCAATCATTTCCACCCAATATCCATAACCTGATAAACACCAATGAGAGGCCCACAGGACTTGGCTTACCATGTAAAGTATGGAAGATGACTAATAGAATACAAACAGGCTTTGGCAGTTTTGCAGACCTGTTGTTTAAATGGGGCAAAATACCAGGACCTGAATGTAATTGTGGTGTAGCCCACCAAACTATTTTCCATCTGTTACAGGAATGTGAGTATTGTGCTTTCCAGAGTAATGTGAGGCAGCTCTTTAAACTCTCCTCAGCTACAATTATGTGCACTGAAAATTTAGATATCAGTATTTAGGAGGATTGCCCAGTTGGTCTACATACACATTGTATCATCTTGCTTATGTATTTTATATTATTATATGCTTCCTGTGTGTAACTCTGCCATATGATGAATACAAATAAATAAATATAATCTCTACCATTTCACTTAAACATTATGAAAAGGAAAACCCCAAACCAACATGAGACAGTGCCCACTTTAAAGGGAACTGATGTAGATCATTGTTTGGGTTTGGCTGGGATAAATTATGTGAGTATTACTAAAGAGTTGTGCAAAAGACTGTCATGGACAAAGTGATAAATGAGAAAATGCTACTGTGATGTGAATTGTCTGATCATCTAAACGCATTTTATTGCCTGCCATCAGTATTTTTAAATTAAAAGCAGATTTCACAGCTGTTCTAATATCTGTGGTTTTCATTCCCTTTATGTGTGGCAAACAGAGAGAGCTATGAAGCTGTCCAGAACCCGAAGCAATCCTTTCCATTATTTATACAAATATTAGTTGACGTCTCCAGCCCTAAACGTCAGCAAAGACATTGTCAATTGAGAAACAAAAATTTATTCAGTAAAAAAATAAAAGAGTATATGTGTATTTGTACCAAAAGTATATTCTGACTCACTAACATTTCTGCATCTGACAAATATTCTGTAAACTCTCTGTAGTGGAATCGGCCTGCTCAGGCCTGAAGGCCATATCCCACCCTGCTCTCCTAGGGATTCCCAACTCCCTGGAGGGGCTTTTCTTTTACTCTCAGGGTAGCCTGCCACCACCACCTGATCATTGTTGGTATTTCCTACTGGGAATATCAGAACTCCCAGCTTCCCTTCCAAGTTCAGAGGCCATGCCTCAGTGTCTCTCGCTGCCCAACATCTAGTCACTGCAGGGACAGATTAATGCCTTCGGTGCCCTTAAAGAAATAGCCGCTTGCCAACTGCCTGTCTTCCCCCAGCTTCCCTCTTCAGGTAGCGTGTTTGAGATGGTGGAGGTCCATGTGGTACAGAGAACCACTCCCAGCATCAAAAGTTATAAAGTATTTATTTAAACGAAAATGTTTACAAGTATACTTTCAGCACAGCACCAGATTGAGCAAGGAATAAAAAAAAATCGTGAAAAGCTCGAGAGACTGTCTTTAGATAAGAGGTTATTATTTCTTATTAAAATACTCTATACCTCCGCATCCTGTCAGGTTAGGTGTACCCCGTCAGGGAGACTTTCCCCTCAGATCCCTATTGGGAGGGGGGTTAAGCAGGGGTGGATTTTAGCCCTCCACTTTTAATCTTTTTCTTAATGACTTTGCTACTTTTTGTCATTAGTGGATGGCCATAGTCCGAGACTTGGTTCTGGTCTTATTCCCTTGCTATTATATGCGGTTGACACAGTTCTTTTGTCTACATCCCATGCTGGATTAAACCACTTATTAAATTGTTGCCAATGAATATTGTATGATTAATAGATTGGAGATGAACTATGAAAAATCAAACATATTGGTCTTTCTCTATTCCCGGAAATCATATAAGTAGACTATTAATGGTAACGAATTAGAACAGGTCAAGCACTTCAAATACTTGGGTATCCACTTTCATTCTAGTGCCACTTGGACCCATCACTGAAGAATGGCTATTAATGTAGCTAAAGTCCCTCTCCTTTTTATGAATCTCAAATAGATTCTGTTTGGTGAAGACTTTTATTATGTGTATATATGTATTTATTGGTGTCTAGTTTGTGTGTGTGTGTGTGTTGTATGCCATTAAAGGTTTCTCTCTCTCTCATTTTTATTTTTCTAAACATGGTAACTAATATGTGCTAGCAGCACTCAAAGCTTTTAATGCTAAAACTGGAGCTCAATTATTGTATGGAGTACCCCTCTGGATTGATGCAATTGACACTTCAGTAGAACGTGTCCATTCTACCTTTTTGCGAAATATCATGGGGGTACCCATGTGTGTTCCATATGCTGCTTTATGTTTGGAGTGTAGACAGAATTTTCCAGAGGAAAATTATGAAAATGCAAATCCTCTGTCCCTTTCTCTATATATACCCTAACAGATGTTAAAATATAGGACATGGTCTTTAGCTTTAAGAAGTTCTACCTCTCTACAAAGTTACCATTACCTTGAAGCTCCCTTCCACTCTCCAGGTGAGCACATGGTCAAAATGGCTGCCTGATCCCGGGGAGAGGTCTATGTGCACTCCTGGTCATAGCAACCAAGGAAAAGAGATCACCTTCCTCTTGAAAGGAGATTTTATCATCTCTGGTACTCCATTCACTTGACCCCAGTCAGCCCAGGGCAAGGAAGAATGCCTGTGTCTCCAAAAAGTTCCTTCCTCAAGCCTCTCTAGAATTTGACACCCCCAACTCTCTGTTCCCTACCTGAAGAAAGGGGAGAAGAAGGGGGAAACTTGACCAGCCCTTTTGCATTTGTATGAAGGTGGGCTGAGGTACGTGAACTGATTTTCACCTCTGCCTATAGAAAAAAAGTGTTAAAACACAAAGTGGAATCTTTGCTCCTTGCCAACGTCCCAGGAGAAAATGCATTTCTTTACACCCCCTATAATATAATATTTGAAAGCTTGGTATCCCGTGTGATTATGCATTACTAACATTTTAAAGTGATTCATTCTATCACCACTGAAAACCAAATTCTAAGACCACTGAAAAATCTGAAGCAAATATAGATTCCAGCTTGATCAGCTGGGATATTGTGTTTTTATTGCTTTAACTTATTTTATACTGTATTAAATTAAATTGCTGTGAACTTAACTGAGCCCTGTGCAAGCAGGCAAGGGTGGTCAAAAACATAAATAAATAAATGAATAAATAAATATATTGAGAACACTGTTGATTTTACAGTATCTTAGTTCTGCATGCATAAGAAATTTCACTGATACTGCAAGAATACTGCAGCTAGGTTCATAAATCAACAAAGCTATGGAACAAAAATCATATGATAATCAAAGGAAATTCATGGTTTGGTTTCATGTATACTAGTGAAAATTTCAAATTAAGTTTTAAAAGTCAGTACTATTGTATTAGTTTTACAGCTGATCTAAATAACTAAGAATGTTATGTGTGCATCTCTAACGATATCCATATTCAAACTGGATGAAGGAGGCGATCTCTGTTGGAAGACATGCACAGTCATACTGAATCCATTAAAATATTTGGGAAAGTAAAACTTATTTGGGGAAGTAAAACTCCAAAAAACACAGGTCAGCTCAAGGCACTCAGGGATTTTGGAATATGCTAAGCTTGCTATAATTTAGAACGGATATTTTTCTGATTGCTGAAGTATAGGCATTAGCACCAATGATTCCAGGCAAACGGAGGCTGGAATCCAAAGAGTTGCTTTAGGCATACCCATGCGTTGGAGACAAAGAAGCTGCCAGACAAAGTGCTACAATACATATATATTGACCCATAAGAATATAACAGTATAACAAGATGGGAAAGTATTATTCAAAAAAAGTCCTTGTTAAGGAGTCATAAGAAGATGTAGAAGTGTTGACGAAATTCTCCAGAGTACATTTCCGTTTTGTAATTACTTCTTCTGAACGCAGTCAGGTAAACAGGATTGTGTCTTCTGTTCATTCATTCATCATAGATTGCAATCATTCAGAAAAGTAATCAAAATAATCCTAATCCATTACACATGGAAACTTTCAAAGACGGGCATGCTGATGAAGGCTTTACAAAACGGAAATGTAATTTCGTATTGTAGCGCTTCGTCTGGCAGCTTCTTTGTCTTCCTGTTAATAGTTTTGTTATAGCTGTGACCTTCAGTTTTGTACATACCCATGCGTTGGGTCATAGCTCTATAGTAAAGCGAGCGCTTCCATGCCGAAGGTTCCAGGTTCAGTCCTTTACATCTCTAGCCAAAGGTTCCAGGTTCAGTCCTTTACATCTCTAGTTTAATTATCCTAGGTAGCAGCTGTTTGGAAAGACTTTCATTTGCCTGAGATCCCACAGGGCAAGATTATAAAAACCAATCAGAAGTTGCCATTTAAAAAAAATCAGAAATGAATATATTTTCACCATAGAGGAAGTGTTAAAAGAAAGTAAACTTGGCATTTCCACAGGTGTTCGTCAACTGGGGGGAGACAGAAGATGGGGAAGAACCTTTAGGAGAAAATGATCATACATAGGGATGTGTGAAAAATAAACACGGACAAATTTTGCAAGTCTGATTGAAACTCTTTACGCTTTTCTTGGGATTCCTCCAGATTTTCCTCGAGCAAAACCTCTATACTTCTGTCATTCAGGCAGAATTCAGTGGCAATTGCAGCAAGTCTAAGTCGGTCTACTCAGAAGTAAGACCTATTTTATTTAATGAGGCATTCTTAGAACTACACACTAAAAGTGCCAACCCATCTTCACCCCCGGAAAAAGCTTTACTTGTTTTATGGAAGCACCTTACAGTTTGCGGAAAATTCCTTTGATTATTTTTGGAATTTCCAGATTTGCCTAAGGGGAAATTTGGCAGCAACATGAACTTTATCTAATTATTTCAGTATAACACTTTTTTGTCCCCTCTCTTTCACCTGTAAGTCACTAGTTGTGTATAAGAAACAAACCAATAAATAATACAAGCAATAGTCACCCAGAATCTGCTAGACCATTCATTCATTCATTCATTCATTCATTCATTCATTCATTCACATTTATAGCCTGCGCTTCCCAGAAGCAGGCTCAGTGCAGGTAACAACCTTCCATTTATATAAAATATATTAGTTAATACAATAAAATTGAAAATTAAAACATCATCCTAAATATTAAAATGGTGGTCACAGCTAATAGCAAAGAAATTTTCTGGTTGTGGGAGGTTCCTGGCCATAGCCAGTAGTTTTTAATAGAGCGACGGACACCTCAGGGAGGCCATATATGGACATCTGCTGCCTCAGACAAAGACCTGGCGGAACATCACCGTCTCGCAGGCCCTGCAGAATTGGAGGAGATCCCACCGGGCCCTGATCTCAATGGGGAGCATGTTCCACCAGGCAGGGGCCAGGGTGGAAAAGGCCCTGGCCCTGGTCGAGGCAAGATGGACATCTTTTGGGCCAGGGACTACTAGAAGGTGTTGATCCACAGAGCGTAGTGCTCTTCGGGGCATGTACAGGAAGAAGTGGTCCCTCAGATATGTTGGTTGCAGGCCATGTAAAGTTTATTACCAACACCTTGAAATGGATCCGGAACTCTACTGGTAACCAATGTAATTGGTGGAGTACCTGCCAAACGTGAGCCTGCATAGATGTCACCATTAGCAGGCAAGCGGCTGCATTTTTTTCACCAGCTGTAATTTCTCGGTCAGCCTCAAGGGTAAGCCTGCGTAGAGTGAATTACAGTAGTCAAGCCTGGAAGTGACCATTGCACGGGTCACTGTAGCCAAGTCTCAGGGGGGGGATAGGGTTTCAGCAACCTAATCTTCCGAAGATGGTAAAAGGCAGATCAGGCGGCTGCAGTAACCTGGACCTCGATAGAGAGAGAGGCATCCAATGTTACTCCCAGACTCCTCACTCTCTGGGCCAGCACCAAAGGTGCCCCTTCCAGTGTGGGGAGCCTGATACCGATATCCCCTCCCTTCCAACTTAGGTACAGGACCTCCGTCTTCAATGGATTTAGCTTCAACCAACTCTACCGCAACCATCCAGCCACAGCCTCCGAAGTCTTGGCCAAATTATCAGGGGTGGAGAACTGATGGCCTTCCAATAACAGCTGGGTGTCATCTGTGTATTGATGGCAACCCTGCCCATACCTCCAGACCAACTGGGTGAGGGGGCACATATAGATGTTAAATAGCATTGGCAAGAGGATCACCCCCTGCGGCACTCCACATCCCAGTGGGTATCACTTGCCTTTCTTGCTGCGACTCAAGGCAAGTTACAGCTAAAAGTCAATGCAACAGGAAACAGTGCAATACCAGCACAGACAATAGGCAGCATTACAAGACTGGAGGACAATGCAGTGAAACATTAAATAAAGCAAACTAGAGTAATAAGGCTGGATTACAAAATTAGAGGACAACATTTTTTTGAAAAGCATAACATGTGCAATGAAGATCACCTTAAATTCAACACCAAGTACACCAACTCCAATGTTATTCACTTTATACAAATGCCCACAGTTCTGTTTTACATCCTACAGAACGACAGGAGTATGTATACCATTCTTACACTCTAACAATGCCCTCCTCCTGAATAATTCCATTTAATGTGCTGCACCTCTGGATTTTGCCTTCAGTGTGCTGGACACTATATCTAAAACTGCCTCATCTCAAATCAAGATTAATTGCAGCAATACTATGCACAGAAAAATAGTGGTGGTCACTGTAGGCACTGTGATTCAGGAAATATTTAAGTTATGCTGTTTTAAACTTGTTTTTTCAGAATTACTTGAAAACAAGAACATGGGCAGGATATACAGACACACTTAGCAATTTCCTTCAGTCCACAGGAAAAGTCAAGCATTTCTGTCAGCTTTCCAAGGAGAGAACAATATAGTCATTCACTGACAAAAGGGATTGTTTCTGAGCATGAGCTCTGCCTTTGGGCACTAGGATGATGCCTTTCTAGTGGTCGTCATGCAGAGCCAGGCTCCTAATTTGCAGGAACTTTCAATTATAATACTCAATGGTCACTTCATTGAACCCGGTCTAAAGCCAGGGCCTTTCGCTGTTGTTATTTAATAGGAAGAAATAGGAAAACGCAAAGTTGACCTGGCTATTAGTAGTTGGCTATCCAACATATTCTCAAGGTATAGAGACAAAAATGTGTTGCAATAAATGCAGGGCACAAATGTAAAGGGAAAAGTTTGTAATACTAATATCCAGGGCTTAAAGTTTGTAATAATAATACCCAAGGCTTTAAAAAAAACCAAAAAAACAAAAACAGGTGCCAGAACTCTCAAGAGGGAAATGTTTTCAATCAAAATACTGAAAACTCATGAACGTTTTAAACATTTTTAAAAGAATTTTGTCAAAGAGGTTCTGGAGCTCTGTTGCGGCATATTCCCCCAGGAGAAAAGCCCTGCTAATACCCTCCCAGAGCTTCATAAATTATCTATAGTACAGTCCAGGGCTTTTTTTGTAGAAAAAGCCCAGCAGGAACTCATTAGCATAATAGGCCACACCCAACAGCAGAAACCATTAGCATATTAGGCCACACCCCACATGTTACCAGAAGTGTGGTCATCCAACCACACCCACCTTTTGCTTCTTATTCTGTTTACTTTGTTGTCAAAACCCTGGCTTTTTTTGTAGCAGGAACTTCTTTGCATGTTAGGCCACACACCTTTAATGTAGCCAATCCTAATGAGTTTCTGCTGTTGGGCATGGCCTATTATGCTAATGAGTTCCTGCTGGGCATGGCCAACTCGGGAGCCAGCCGGAACTCCGTTCCTGTGCGTTCCTGCCCAAAGATAGCCCTGCTTTATAGTCACATATTCTACACTCAAGTTTGCTGGGTTGAAGTCTTGCCTGAAGCTGTGTGCCTAAAGATGTATGTGATATTCCTAAGAACAGTGACTGTCCTGGGTCAAGTCTGGATTAGTAAATCTACCTGGCCCTGACCTGGATAGCCCAGATAAGCCCAGCCTCATCAGATCTTGGAAGCTAAGCAGGGCCAGCCCTGGCTAGTATTTGGATGGGAGACCACCAAGGAATACCAGGATCGTGACATGGAGGCAAGCAATGGCAAACTGCCTCTGAACGTCTCTTGCCTTGAAAACCCTATGAAGTCACCGTAACTGTGACTTTTAACAGGAAATAAACAAACAAAAAATCTACCTGACCAGTATGGACTGTAGCAAAACAGAAATAATTTTGTTTTAATTACTCTTTATACCACAGAACAAAGTTTGAGACCAGTGGCACCTTTAAGACCAACAAAGTTTTATTCAAGGTATAAGCTTTTGTGTGCATACATACTTCTTCAGATACCACAAGTTCTCAGAATCAGTGATGGACAATAGGAATCCAGTACCTTATCTTCCAGGAATTAATCTGGGGACTGAGCTGGAAATTTATCCCATGACAAAGCTAATTTGCCAGCTCTTCTTCTTTTTCTTTACCTGAAATCCTCACTAGCCAGTGGTTAAGAGTGGCTGACTATAATCTGGAGAACCGGGTTTGATTCCCCCCTTCTCCACATGAAGCCTGCTGGGTGACCTTGGGCCAGTCACAGTTCTCTCAGAGCTCTCCCAGCCTCACCTGTTGTGGGGAGAGGAAGGGAATGTAGATTGGAAGCTGCTTTGAGGCTCCTAAAAGCAGAGAACAGCAGGGTGTAAAAACTCAGCTCTTCTTCTTCTTCTACCTTGCCCTCTTGATCAGGCACCTTCTTTTATTTCCTGTGCTTAGAAGGATGTGTGCAGCACATGGCACAGGTTAACTACTGCTTGGGTAAAGCTTTTGATCAATCCTCTGATGAAAGTTCAAAGTCCATAATAAAGTTATTCATTTCTGTATTTTGCAAACAATCACATCGAGCCAATAGTCATTCCTCAGCTGTGATTTTTTTTAAAAAAATGAATCCTTCTCTTCTTCAACACGAGAAAAAATAACAATTCACTGATAATTCTGACAGTGTAGGCTTCTGATTTCATGTTCTTATTGGAAACACACACAGAGAGAGACAGTTTTTGTGCATGAGTATATTTGTGCAGCATTGATTTCTGAATACGCTGCTAACCCAAGGTGTGATCAGTTATATGGACAAGCTCACTGCACTTTCTTATTTCGGAAACATCCCTGGGGGCTTTCACTATTTCTCAGTGTCATAAACGTTAATCTTTATAGACCCACAGCCTAAAATTACAGTACACTTTCTTGTTTATCTCTGATATGCAAGTACTGCACAAGGAAACAAGGACTCAGTATTTATAGGGTCTTACTTTAATGGCTATTGAAGTCAGTATCCATTATGAGTAGGATGGACTGAAAAACCTTAAATCAGCTGTTTTCCTTTATTGTGATCATGCAGAATCCCATAGGAGAGGCACTCGACATGGTTGCCGCCCATACCAATATCATCCTACCCTAGCAACACATAGCTGTCTCTTCTATATTGGTTTCAAAATTCCCTCTTTCTTTAGAACAGTGTGAAATGTTACAACAGGGAATGTTTGGATGTGGCTGTCATCTCTCTGAGGTTCCGGAATTGAGGTTTTTGAGCACTTTATTTTATTGAGATGGTTTTAAATTGCATAATATGTTCTTAAATCTGCTAAATTATTTGATGTTTTATAACGCAAGATTTTTTGCCATGTAAGCCGCCCTGAGCCCTACGGGGGCCAATCCTCCAAGAGCTTACAGTAGCCCCAGTAAGAAGAGCTATTTAAGCTCTTGGAGGATTGGCTACACTAGGGGTGTGTGGCCTAATATGCAAAGGAGCTCCTGCTACCAGTAGAGCCTAATCCCATTGTGACACCCTATGCTCACCATGGGAAATCAGCTGGGGGAACTGTATGGATAGCCTTATTTCCTTTCTTCTCTAAGAACCAGCAGACCAATTTGAAGTCCCTGTAGTTCATGCCTTATTGAAAGTGGCAATTGCAACAGCCATTTTACAAAATATACAGGGTGAACCCATATCCATCCCAGCATCAGCCAATCCTACCACACTGCACTTGTATGACTTATTCAAAACATTTCTTCTTTAGCTTGCACATGACATGGTTGCTTGAGAGCCAGTGTGGTGTAGTGGTTAGGAGTGCAGACTCTAATCTAGGGGAACCAGGTTTGATTCCCTCTAAGCTATGGAGTCTTGTGAGCAAAAATTCTCCTTTGTGAACTGCTGGCATTAAAGTTGTGAGCGAGTGATTTGGCTACTGCATTAATTAGCTTGCTTTGGAGTCGTCCTCCCTGAGCTAAGACAAAAATATGTGACCTGGAGGCTAAAATTTTGTGAGCTAGTTCACACTAACTCAGCTTAGAGGGAAAACTGGGTGTGACCTTGGGTCAGTTACAAATTCTTTCAGAGCTGTTCTCTTATGGGCAGTTCTTGAAAGAGCTCTCTTAGACCCACCTACCTCACAGGGTGTCTGTTGTGGGGAAGGGAAGGGAAAAGAGTTTGTAAGCCACTTTGAGACTCTAAGTGAAGGGTGGGGTATAAATCCAATATCCTCCTCCTCCTCCTCCTCTTCTTCTTCTTCATCACAATCACAATTTTTTTTAAAAGCAAAAAGGACGTCTGTGATGAGGACATGTGACGGAACTGGTGGGCACAAGGTGAAATGGAGGAAAGAGTAGAGAATCCCCCTGAGTCCACGCTCCATTGCCACTGCAAATCCTTTTGCACTTGAACCAGCAATGGAAGCACAATGGGGGGAATCGCTCCTGTGTAGATGCAACCAGAACAAAGCAACTTGATTTCATATTTCTGGAATCCAAGAAGCTGCAGCCTACACTAGGACAATATGTTTGACATAGGAGCAACTGTATGGAAAATAAGTGCTGAAAGCATAGCAAAGCAAAATTTTAAAAGTCCTTTCACAGAGAAAATTAATTTCCTGAAGAACAGGAAACATATTTAGTGGCAGCAGAATTTTGACAACTCTATCAATCCTAGTAAGTTTATCATTAGGGCTGAGCATTTCTTAACTGTCTAATGTGAAAACATGATGCTACAAAGAAAGCACCTTATTTTGCTGCCGTGCCAGAAAGTACTGCGGGTGAGAGAGGAGAGAGAGAGACAGTAATGACAAAAGAGATCTTCCAAACCATAAATAATATTCTCTCTGTCATGCTTGTATCCTTAGTCCTGAAATCAATTTACAAAACAATTGGTCAGGGCACCCCAGGAGTAAAGAATCATTCACTATTAAACTTTGTGTGATTACTTAGCAGTGTAATTGAAAACATAACCATTTTCTCTTGCCAGTTTTCTATTGCCAGGAGATTACATCATGAATGGTACAGCAAATTTCCAAGGGAAGCTCTATCAATGTCATGCTGGCTGGGGATAAACAATCAAGTAAAAAAAACCCAACGTGGCATCTCTGATCATCATTATCATAAGATGAGCACAATGTCACGGAGGCTGTTTATACACAAGCTGCCGTAAAAGCATACTCAAAGGTAATTTGTTATAATAAGTAAACCAGGTGGAAATTATAGTTTGGGATATCAGTGGGCCTAAATGAAAGTATTTAGATGACACTTCTAATATGCAAAATGCTTTACACCTCATCTTGCATCTTCTCACAACCCTCTGACATAGTTCAGCACAACTATATTTAATTGTGAAGTGATGGCCTCTGGGTGAATGGGGAGCTAGCCATGACTACGAATACAGGCTCCGAAAACTCAGAGGGACTCCGCTTTCTGAGGAAAAATCCAACTTTTGAAACAAAGACCCAACATTCAGCGTTAATCCCCCCCCATTTTTCCCCTAGAGATGCCTATACTGAGCCAGTTGGATGTAGTGGTTAAGAGTGCAGAGACTCTAATATGGGAGAACACGGTTTGATTCCCCACTCCACCACATGCAGCTGCTGGTGTGACCTTGGGTCAGTTACAAGTTATTTCAGATCTGTTCTCTCAGGAGCAGTTTTTGAAAGAGTTCTCTTGGCCCCACCTTCCTCACAGGGTGTCTGTCGTGGGGAGGGAAAGGGAAAGGAGATTGTAAGCCACTCTGAGACTCCTTCAGGGAGTGAAGGGTGGGGTATAGATCCAATCTCCTCTTCTCTTCTACATCCACTAGCAATAAAACCAGCAAAGTTGCCGAGAGTTCAGGTACCATTTGGGGTCACTGTAGCAATCACCATTGTAAAACCATTGGTGGGTAAGAATAAATGGATAATGTGGCAAACGGCAACATTTATTGCCATGGTTGTCAAAACTAAGATAACTTTCTCATGATGTCAGTCCTACTGATGAATACTTTTATTATGATAAGTAAATTTTGGTATGGCATAGTTTATTATTATGGAGGGTATTATGAAATTAATCCTTGTTATTATGTTTTATGTTATTATGTATCATATAAAATAATATATTATTATATATTATGTTACTATGGTTGTGAATTTTATACTATAGGTGGCAATGTAACTGTGTTGCAGTATTATGATTGTGTGTTTGCTGTTTGCTATGACTTTGAGTCAACACGGTTCAAGTACTTGACTTGATGTTCCATTTTTTTCTGGTTCATTTTCTTTTCACTTTTGCCTGAGCTGAAAAGGAACCTTTTTATTACTGCACTTTTTGGATAACAATTTTGCTCTTTCAGCTACTTTCCACATACTGTCTGTAGCTGTTTTCAAAATACCGAATCATCAGAACCAACCAGATTGTCTCCTTCTAATTTGTCCAGGTGACTTACGGTATAATATAAAGGCTATTTTTCGCCTTTAGATCTGCTTTCCATGTCAAAACTGTGTCAGTCCCATTAAAATACTTCTAATGTATTCAGTTCATGATAGCTGAAGTGCTGGGGCCTTCTGGGCTTTGTAATATAATAGCACCCCTTTATCACATTCAGTGGTTTATTGGAACCAGCTTGTACAGATGATTTAGTTTACCATGGTGAGGCCACTCCTACGGGGTTTCAAAAACTCAGTTTGGGGGGCTCTCCTGTCATTTTTAACAGCTGGGAGTTTCAAAAAGGGAGACTTGCCTTTTTGTTGTTGTTAAATTAGACTTCATTTGATTTAAGAGTAGCTTGTATCATTTACTACTTTGATACAGCTTCTGTGCATGGTCTGAGGTAAGCTGGATCATACAACTTTAAAAGGCTCCATAAAGAGTACTTCCCATGGACAGAGCAACGCAGAGGAGACAAGGACTGACCCATCAAAACTATGCCAACAGGAGCTATTTTTCAGTAGCAGCCAACATAACTAGAGAACCAACATGGTTAGAGTGTTTCAAGTTCCCTGTCTCCCATGGAAGCTTGCTTGGTGGCCTGGGCAATCACTCATTCTCAGTCTAACCCACATCACAGGGTTGTCGTTGTGAAGAAAAACTGGAGGAGAGGAGAATGACATTGTATGCCACTTTAGGTCCCTATCAAGGAGGAAAGGGATATAAATAAATAAAGGACTCCAATGCTTGTATACTGATTGATTTTTGAAGAAGACAAAGTAGGAAAAGGTTCGATAATTTGGGATCTGGAACACCGCTTTATAAGACACTACATAAAGAGTATTTGTTTATATAGAATACGTATGCAAGTTTCATCAAATCACAAACAGCTAATGGTGACCCCCAGTCAGGGGCTTTCAAGGCAACTGAGAACCAGAGGTGGTTTGCTATTGCCTTCCTCTGAAAAGTCTTCCTTGGTGATCTCCTGTCCAAATATCGAACCTGCTTCGCTTCCGAGATCGGATGACATCAGGCTATCCCATGCCACCTTCCCTTCCTTATATCCAGTACTACATATACAAAATCAAACAAAAGCAAGAATGAATTTTACATTGACATAAATGCGGGATGAAGGAGGGAACCCTCTTGTTAACAATGTTAAAGTAAGTTATTTCAACAACTGTTCATACAAATGAAAATACTACCCTTGCAATGTTCCCAAAAACCAATGGCATCTTTTGCTGCCCAAGTTGCTTGTGGTCTTGCACAGTCTAACATTAAATGAACGGTATGTTAGAAAACATTATTTTCATGAGGACTTCATCTGTTCAAGGAGATGCAAGATAGGCCACACTATGTCAAATTCAGGGAGCTTCATATAACAAGAGCAAATTTGTATCGGTGATGTGCTGGTAACTGAGTCTACCTAATGGATTACTGCAGCCAACCCCAGCTCCATCTAAATCCACATTCATGGAAGAAAAAGAACATGTACATAATCCCACTTGACCATATACCCTCAAAAATGAAAATTCAATTTGGCCAGTCTTACAGAACAGAACTATCAGATGAGCTGGTGAAACATACCATAAAAAAGCCGATACATCAGCCTGAAATGAATTACTGCTAGTTTGCCAAATACTATAAATACAGATTTGTTGACTTTAAAAAAAATTATCCTTGCCAGTTACCCAGTTGTGGGAAATTACAGAAGAATGCTAGCTCATGGCTCAAATACCAAAGTGTTATACTTCACGTTACAACAGATGGAAATTATTATGGTTTTATTCATACTTCACCCATTTTTTTCTAATGAGTGAACCACAGAAGGTCCTATTAATATCATTTTTAAAAGTAAGTTCTAGACACCAACACTTTTAAATTATCCTACTCAATAATGAATATATAGTATAAATGTAAAAACTAAAAATATCATTACACTCACCTCAACAGTATGGGTTGGATACAACCAGCTGTTCTGCTGTTGAAAAAGGGAGGAGGGGGTTCCCCTTGACCACCAAAACAGCTATGAGACCTGCACAGACAAAGCCATATAATAGGAGGGCTGTGGTAAGGAAGGCAATTAGGTGAGATTGAGTGGGAAAACTGACTGGATCCAATCCTGTGTTGTGCAGTGTGATCTCAAGATGTTGAGATGTTCCCCTGGGAGCAGGGTTATATGTCTGAAGTCAATATTCATCTAATGTAGAGAAATGACTGAGAGAATGATATGAATCAAGACATCCCAGATTCTAACTTTGTGTCAGTCAGGAACTCATGAGTAGCCTTGAGTACTTTTCAGATGTTACATCCACATGAATTGAGCTGTCAGACCTCAGCTTCTTCTAGAAGATCTAAACACAGACTGCGGTCACACTCGCTAAATAATCCACTTTCAGCGCACTTCCCATCTGGATTTTGACTGTGTGAACTGGCAAAATCCAGTTGGAAAGTGTATTGAAAGTGTATCGTTTAGTGTGTGTGACCGCAGCCAAAGTCAACGAATGTCCTTCCACTAACTTTGGTAGATCATGCCCTCAAGCTTCATGCTACTGTAGGGGTGGGGCCAGGTTGGCTGCTGGATGAGGTAAAAAAAAACCTGGAAAATTGGTAAAGGGTTCTTAAGGATTGTCAGATGACAGTGCTGTGTTTCCCCTGGCTTCCCAGTGGCGAAAGACTCACTTTACAGTATAATTGTATGGTGTCTGGCATCCAATCAAAAGATGCAGTTCATTATAAGGTTCCATTTATTGTGGCTGCCCCATTATGCCTCATTAAAGTGTCTTGACTCTTCATCTCAACTGAAGCAAAAGCTTGATCACTTGCTGGAATATGTGGCTAATGCAGGTTAAAATGCCTCCTCTCCGAGCATTTTTGGTGGTTTAACTCTAATGTGGTCTGTTATTACTTTTCAGAATGGAAATGAATTGTGATGTCAGAGAAAGGATCTATTCCATTACTGCTTGACACATCAAATCAAAGCTTAAGTAGAGACAATAATGCTTCATGAACAAGAAACAACACCCAGTTGCAGCTTTCTGCATCACTGAAATGAAGACAAAAGATAATCATTGTTCATTATGGGTTATTGTAGGTTTGTGTGACAGAGAAGAGAAAAGAGGAAAGCACATGGGTATCGCAGAAAAAGCAAGTGTGGTCTGGGATACGTTTCAGATGCATTGCCTGAACTTCAGATCTGTTCAAAACTTTAAAATAAAAACTAACATGTTTTTTAAAAAAATCCAGAAGAATCAGGGGCAACGTTCCTTCTATTTTTCCTCCTCCTGAGCAGAATATAACTGCTATAAGTTCCAGGGCTCTTTTTCTTGGGGAATGCACCGTAACAGAATTCTGGAACCTCTTCGAGAAAATTCTTTTTAAAAAGTTTAAAAGTTCAAGAGTTTTCAGTATACGGATTGAAGTGAGCAGTGACTCACGCAAGCTCCTACCCTGCCACATGTTTTGTTAGTCTAAGGCGCTACTGGACTCTTGCTCTTTTCTACTGCTACAGACAGACTAACACGGCTACCCGTCTTGATTAATTTCCCTCTGGGACGTTCTGGCACCTCTTTTTTAAAGGAAAAAGAAAGCCCTGGGCAATGGGCAGGGGAAGACCCTGCACGGCTTCAGACTGCTGCTGAGCGGGGCTTCCCGTGTTAATGAGGGGCCGCCCACGCACACAGCTTAGAGGGAACACTGCAGTCATGGGTACCTGAAAAACCTAGCAAGGCTTGCTCAATGAGAACATCAATGGTATCAGACCAGCTCCCCCAAAACAGCTTCCCCTTACCAGTATTCTGCATATGCAAATGATCGTGAAAATAAAGTTGCCTTTACTGAATCAGGTCACTGCTCAATTGAGATCAACATTGCCTACTCAGACTGGCAGCAGTTCTACAAGGATACCAGGCAGAGCCTTGTCACACCCCCTACTGCCTGATCCTTTTAACAGTAGACGCTGGGCCACAGTGTACGCCCTGCCACTGAGCCATGGCACCTTACCAGTTCTTCCTTGCAATGCTACCAATGAGTGCTGAGTATGTTCTAGGGTACATTCCGCTCACCCAGGATTGTACTAAGGCTCAACAGACAAAAGGAAGGATCAGGACAAAAATTATTAAGGGAAGGGGGGAGATGTGAAAACAGTGATGCCTGGATGTATTTTCTTAAGATCTTTTTTAGTTTCAACAGTGATGCCAAGTTATCTATTGGGGGGAGGCGGCAGGAGCCAATAAAGTCCTGCCACAGTAACTTATGATGTATGCTTTCTCAGCAAACTACTTAGTACAGCAAAACAGACACTGAAACTAGGTCATCCTTTACAGTCACTCTTCAGTGAATTAATTTTAGAGCTATAAAGCTGGCGTTAAGACACTTCTTTTTTAAACGAGAAGGATTTTGTTTCCGTCCTTCTAATAAGGCAGCCCGGCAAGTTTAACTGATACATCATAATAGGTCAACTTGCTGACTTCTTATAAGAACAGAAGCCTGTGTTTTTAAGAACTCTGGCTTTTCTATTAACAGACAAATGAAAACATCAAAAACCAGAGCAGGGCAATAGCGCTGGGGATCAGGAGCTGGAATTTGGGGGAATTGAAGGAGTCTCGTGATCCTGAGCCAGTTTGGTGCAGTGGTTAAGTGTGCAGACTCTAATCTGGGAGAACGGGGTTTGATTCCCCACTCCTCCACTTGCACCTGCTGATGTGACCTTGGGTCAGTCACAAGCTCTGGCACAGCTGTCCTTGAAAAAGAGCAGTTTGTGTCAGAGTTCTCTCAGCCCCACCCACCTCACAGGGTGTCTGTTGTGGGGAGGGGAAGGGAAAGGAGTTTGTAAGCCGCTCTGAGACTCCAAGTGAAGGGCAGGGTATAAATCCAATCTCCTCCTCCTCCTCCTGATATGACACTGAACTGAACAAAGAGCTGGCAACCCAATCGGACTCGCTGTTGCTTCAGAGCAGTGGTGGTGGAAAGTGCCGTCAAATCACAGCTGACGTATGGTGGCCCTGTGGGGTTTTCAAGGCAAGAGACATTCAGAGGTGGTTTGCCATGGCCTGCCTCCATGTCATGACCCTGGTATTCCTTGGCAGCCTCCCATCAAAGTCCTAACCAGGGCCAACCCTGCTTAGCTTCTGAGATCTGATGAGATTAGGGTAGCCTGGATGATCCAGGCCAAGGCAAAGTTGCCGTTAATTTGTTCATCTGCTTGGTTTACAAACTGCAGAGGCTGTTAGCGTTCCTTGATAAATATCTGAAAGAATAATTTGGGAATGAAACCAGCTGCAACTATCCTGGATAAGAATATGGTTTGGCTTGAATCTAGTGATATGATTGTGTAAGAAACGGAGCCATAGCCCAACATTTTTATAAAGGGACGTGCGGATGCAGGGATGGTGGGCTGGGGTTGCCAGGTTCTGGTCTTCTTAAACCCTGAGACTCATTGGGTGGGGACTTGTGGTGCCATAGAGATTTACATTTGAAAGCTTCATGGCAAAATTCAGTCAGTGCCTTCTTCTTGTACTCTCCCCCCCTTAAACAAAATTCTCAGTTTGATCTCCACATATCTAAAGAGGTTAGTGTGCCTCATAAAAGCTCATATAGAAATCATAATCCTAAGAATATTTTCCCTATTGAATCAAACAGGATTTGCTTTTAAGTAAACTTAGGCCCCAGTCACACGAGAGGTTTTGGGCCGGTAGAGGGACGGAACGGGGACGCGGCAAACGTGCACGATCCCACAGCAACATCTGGGAATCGTGCTGCTTGCGTCCCCGATCCGCCCCTTCCACCCAAAACCCTGCACCAAACCAGAACCACCTACCTTGGTGGTTCATCCGAGAAGTGCGCCCCAAGCTCGGCTGTGGGATCGCCGGCGCGTCCTTGCGCTGGCGCATCCCCAGCCCCTGGCCGAACTGCGCATGTGTGAGCATGCGCAGTTTGCCAGCCTCCCCTTCCCACCGTAGCTTTCTCCCCGGCATCTGATCGTGCCGGGGAGAAAAGGCACCGCGGCTCAGGGGATCCGTGGGATCCCACTACGGCATCTCAACTTTGGTGCGGCTTTTAGAAGCCGCGCTTTGAAGCCATGTGGCAGGGGCCTTAGAGTCGTTCTTTGATAGTAGTGCTTCTACAGGGCTTTTTTCTTTCCCTGAGGGAATGTGCCAGAATGGAGCTCTTCGACAAAATTCTTTTTAAAATGTTTAGATGTTCATGAGTTTTCCATGTACAGATTGAAAACTTCATTTCCCTCTTGAGAGTTTCAGAACCTCTTCCCCCCCCCCCCAAAAAAAAGCCCTGTTTCTACACACCACTTGGTATGTACTGTATGGTCCCAGTTGTTCTGTTCTGAAGAGATAGGCTTTTACCAGACTAAAAAAAATAAATGAAATCTGTCTCCAAGTCACATGTGTCATAAGCAGGCATGCATGGAAGTCTTCGAAGAAGCCATGCATCTGCTGTGCCAGGGGCCCTCAACCTTTTTGAACCTGTGGGCATCTTTGGAATTCTGACACAAAAATGGCTGCTGCAGTTCACCTTCAGTCACACAGTGAAGATTCCTGCCGTGTGAAAATAGCTGCTGCCAAAGCACAGGGTTTTTTTAAAAATCTGCACTGCCAATCAGATCTCCAGTGGCCAATCAGAAGTCTTGCCCCATTTGGAGTCTCCCACTTTCTAAAAACACTTGTGGCGGGCACCAGGAAAGGGGTTCGCAGGCACCACATCAGGGACCCCTGAGCCACACGATATGCCATCAGATATGCAGGAAAAACAGAATAGCTGGTGATCATACTGCTATAACTGCTTTGTTGATTTAATTAGCATACCTACATGCTTCTCTCATAAGATGTTGTCGGACATGACACTGTGGGGTAGGAAAGATGGGGTGGGTGGGAGAGAGAGCAAATAGTCAGTGTCTTAATTGCTGAAATGGGAGATTCCTAAATTACTCCTGCCTGCAAATAACCTCCTCCAACTTAGAAATCACGCTGCAATACCAGAGCCAGTTTGGTATATGTGTTAAGAGTGTGGACTCTAAGCTGGGAGAACCGGGTTTGATTCCCCGCTCCTCCACATGCAGCTGCTGGTGTGACCTTGGGTCAGTCATAAGTTCTTTCAGAGCTGTTCTCTCAAGAGCAGATCTCGAAGAGATCTCTCAGTCCCACCTACCTCACAGGGTGTCTATTGTGGGAAGGGGAAGGAGATTGTAAGCTGCTGTGAGACTCCAGGTGAAGGGTAGGGTATAAATCCAATCTCCTCCTCCTCCTCCTCCTGCTCCTGCTCCTCCTCTTCTTCTTCAGAGATGTGTGCGGTTGCTGTGTAATGAGAGGAAAGCACTCTGTACATGTGCATTGTGTCTGCAGTCCTGATATTCTTGTTCAGATTTATTTAGATCTGATTTTTCTGTAGTGAGAGATGATGAGACTTAAGACTGCCTGGACATTATTGCCCCCTCAGACCTTTAGTAAAGTATTTCTCTTTTTTTTCTGCTGTAAAAGCTTCAGGAGCTCAAACCTGCTTGAACATTATGCCTCTTCAGTCCTTTAGCTGTAATCCTAGAATTCTGGGTGGAGACAGGATAGCACAGGGATCATGACTGAGTATTTTGCATATGATCAGAGGCATCTGTTCATTTAGTCCAGCAAGTTACAGAAAAGTCATTTGCAATTAATGATTAAAAACAGAGACCTGGCCGAGTGAAACTGGGCGTTGGTTTTTCTGTTCCTGAGCCTCCCCCTCCTAGGGTCCCACCTACTTCTGAAGCATATTTCTCACTGTAAACAGAGGAGGCAAACCCCCCCCCCCCCAAAAATATACAACCTCACTCCCATATTCTTACTTTCATCATGGACATTGGAGAGTAGAGAACCAAATAAGAAAGCTGAAAATGGCCCAGGGGAAACGTGTTACAGGACAGAGCAGAAGAGAATGAATTTGGTCAGGAAAAGAGTTAACTGACTCAGTTCCAGCATTCATGCTTCTTCCAGTTCCCCCATCTTTCCCAAGCAACTAAGCAAAAATGTTCACACTTTTCCCCTTATTTCTCTGCAACAGAAATGGAGGCTGGGAATTCAGAAATGGGGCTTGATGTATTGGGGGGGCATTGCCCCTAAATGCCTCCCATAGTCACCACAACCATCCCTGGAAACCATCTTAAACCCTCATCCTTTGGGTATACAACAACCTAACTAGTCCAATGGTATAAAGATATCTGTTCTGGATATCTTCTTCCTGTCCTGTGCAGAAAGCCAAAAGAAGAAGAAGAAGAAGAAGAAGAAGAAGAAGAAGAAGAAGAAGAAGAAGAAGAAGAAGAAGAAGAAGAAGAAGAAGAAGAAGAAGAAGAAGAAGAAGAAGAAGAGGAGGAGGAGGAGGAGATTGGATTTATACCCCGCCTTTCAC
Source organism: Gekko japonicus (assembly GCF_001447785.1). Lineage (NCBI taxonomy): Eukaryota > Metazoa > Chordata > Lepidosauria > Squamata > Gekkonidae > Gekko > Gekko japonicus. The sequence goes on from NW_015173161.1 coordinate 117,013, forward strand.
TACTCAAGTGAGTCTTAGAGTGGCTTACAAACTCCTTCTCCTTCCCCTCCCCACAACAGACACCCTGTGAGGTAGGTGGGGCTGAGAGAGCTCTGACAGAAACTGCTCTTTTTCAAGAACAGCTCTTATCAGAACTACGGCTTGCCCAAGGCCATCCAGCCAGGTGCAAGTGGACACATTGTGGAAAATCTCAGTTTCCAAAGCATTACAGTTACAGTTTCCCCACATTACAATTACCGCAAGTTGGTATACAAACTTAGTGATTTCTTTAATTAATGGATATACATATGACCTGAATCCAAAGGAATTGTGTTCAGTTTGGGGCACCACAATTTAAGAAGGATATAGACAAGCTGGAACGTGTCCAGAGGGGGGCAACGAAGATGGTGAGGGGACTGGAGACTAAAGCCAGAGTCTGACATACCTGAGGGACTGCCTTTCCCCATATATGCCCCGGAGAGTACTGCGTTCAGGGACCCAGAACCGAGTGGTCCTCCTGATTGTTAAGGAGGCCAGGTTGACAACAACTAGGGCCAGGGCCTTTTCGGTGGCGACTCCACTCTGGTGGAACGAGCTCCCAGAGGAGATCAGGGCCCTGCAGGACCTTTTACAGTTCTGCAGGGCCTGTAAAACAGAGCTCTTCCACCATGCCTTTGGAGCCGCAACCACCATCATCACCACCAGTACAACTACAACCATTGGTAACAACTGATAACCATGGTGGAAGCCCTGAGCCACGAGTCACAGTGACTATTGCCTGGCCCAGCCCCCCCCCCCAAACGGAGCGGACCAAAAAAAAGTAAACACTGGAATGGCTAGCACTTTAATATTGTCTGATTTTAATACTGTTTACACTATTCATTAACTAATGTATTGTATTATTTATTAAGAATTGTATTAATGGTTTTTTTGTATTAATGTTTTTATGTACTATGTTTTATGTATTATGATAATTTTTATCTGGTTGTGAGCCGCCCTGAGCCAGCCTAGGCCGGAATGGGCGGGATAAAAATCAAATAAATAAATAAATAAATAAGTCCTGTGAGGAAAGGTTAAAGGAGCTGGGTATGTTTAGCCTGGAGAGGAGATGACTGAGAGGTCATCTTTCAAGTACTTGAAAGGCTGTCATATAGAGGATGCTGCGGAGTTGTTTTCTGTTGCCCCAGAACGTCCGACCAGAACCAACGAGTTGAAATTAAATGAGAAGAGTTTTCAGCTAAACATTAGGAAGAACTTCCTGACAGTTAAAGCGGTTCATCAGTGGAACAGGCTTCCTTTGGAGGTGGTGGGCTCTCCTTCTTTAGAGGTTTTGAAGCAGAGGCTAGATGGCCGTCGGACAGCAATGCTGATCCTGTAAACTTTGGCAGATCATGGGAGGGAGGGCAGGAAGGGTTGCCTCAGTGCTTAGTTCTCATGGCCCCTTCTTACACACCCAGGGAAACGCCGATTGCCACTTTGCGGTCAAAAAGCGATTTTTCTCCAGGCCAGTTTGGCCAAGGATCCTGGAGGGTTTTTGTCATCTTCTGGGCATGGAGTAGGTGTCACTGGGGGTGTGGGGTGGAGGTATTTGTGAATTTCCTGCATTGTGCAGGGGGGTGGACTAGATGACCCTGGAGGTCCCTTCCAACTCTATGATTCTATATGTAAGGCTACAACTTATTGGGGGGGTGGATTGAGGAAGGAGGAATCCACTTCAAGCCACCTCAAAATTTACATCTATGTGGAAACAAGAACTGGGACACTGAATGTATAAATAGGCAATATAAAGAAATCACAGCCCTTCTTGTTTGTGCAACGTAGCTATAAGTAGGTTAATGGAAGGGAAAGCCAGTACAGCTAGGTTATCATACTAAACAGATTTAATGCAAAGCCTATAACCAGCAGGAGGCTCGCAAACACAAATAGTCTTGTAGGGATAATCGCTCTTTGGAAGTCAAGTTGTGTAAAACACATTTACCTCCTGTGTTAATACTACCAGTTGTTTGATTGCACCTAGTATGTGTAAACAGCACCAAATTAGAGAATCATCACCCTTCCTGGTTTAGCTTCTGTTTGCTGTAATCGCTACTTAGTGTTCTAAAGGGTTTTCTTGCCTCCTTCCTTTGGTCTTTCTTCATGCAGGTAAAATGCTGATAGGGATAATGTAATTGAGAGAGGGGTAAAGGAAGCAGGCAGCCAGTGAAAGTGCTGCCAATTCTGCCCCCCCCAAAAAAAAAATCAGACGCCAATAGTGTTGGCACCTACCCGTCATTACTTAAGCAGTCGGTCCAACTTTATCATCAAAAGACGAGCTAGGCAAGCAGATTGCACACATATCTCCCTCAAAGGAAACACTTGAAAACCTAGATAACTTCACAGTAGCACTTTCTTTTAAAATGCAGATCAAATGGAGGGAAGGGGGGGACTCCAGTAACCAAAGAAAAGCTGTATCTTATTACAGGATACAGAAAAGAAAAAAAACTAAAGTTGTATTTCTCTTTTTCATTGTCTGAAATATCTATAGTACTATAGAGAATAATTCCATTTTCTCTCCTGTCTGCTTACAAACTGAATGTGAGGTACAGGAAAAATTCAAAGAGGCATCCATTTGTTAGACGGGGGACCTGGGTTTCAGTCCCACAAAACTTTTCACTGGCACTTCGTTTAAGTTGCCCAGATCAGCTATTTCCAGTGCCTTTACTTCTGCCCCAGTGGAGTCTGGATATATTTTTGTTGTTGTTCAGTTGCACAGTCGAGTCCAACGCTTTGCGACCCCATGGACCGCATCATGCCAGGCCCTCCTGTCCTCTGTCGTCCTCTGGAATTTGCTCAACTTCATGTTTGTTGCATCGATGACACTGTCTAACCATCTCATCCTTTGCCGTCCCTTTCTTCTTTTACCTTCAGTCTTTCCCAGCATCAGGGTCTTCTCCAGTCAATGCTCCTCATTTGGTGGTCAAAGTATTTGAGCTTCAGCTTCTGTATCTGGCCTTTCAGGGAACAGTCAGGATTGATTACCTTTAGGATTGACTGATTTGATTTCCTTGCAGTCCAAGGGACTCTTGAGAGTCTTCTCCAGCACCATAATTTGAAAGCATCTATTCTTCAGTGCTTGGCCTTCCTTATGGTCCAACTCTCACAGCCATACATTACTACTGGGAATACCATTGCTTTGACTATATGGACTTTAGTTGTCAGGGTGATGTCTCTACTTTTTATTATGCTGTCTAGTTTTGCCATCACCTTCCTCCCAAGGAGCAGGCCTCTTTTAATTTCATGGCTGCAGTCACTGTCTGCAGTGATCTGGGATCCCAGGAACATGAAGTCTGTCACTGCTTCCATAACTTCCCTTTCTATTTGCCAAGGAGTGATGGGGCTGGATGCCATGAACTTAGTTTTTTTGATGTTGAGTTTCAAGCCAACTCTTGCACTCTCCTCTTTTATGCTTAGCAAGAAGCTCTTTAGGTCCTCTTCACTTTCTGCCATTAGAGTGGTATCGTCTGCATATCAGAGGTTGTTGGTGTTTTTCCCGGCAATCTTAATTCCGGCTTGCGATTCATCTAGGCCGGCATTTTGCATGATGTAGTCTGCATGACAATATAAATTAGGTTGTATCCAGTGGCTGTTTTCTAACAGTGAAAAGGCACTTCTGCTAGCAGAGAACAAGGGATAGTTTTGGGGACTCCAGCTTCCACTGCAGACTTTAAGCCCAGCACTCTTGAATAGTGGTACACCCTGCCCCCCCCAGGGGGCAGTGTTTCAAGAGGCATCATGGGCTATAGTGAGAGGGGAAGGCAAGAAAGTTCCATTCTGTGAGCAAAGCTCCACTTGCAGGTTGGTTGAACACAACCAGATCAACACGCGGTGTGTATTTTGCACCATTTTGCTTACTTCCATATTTCTTGTATGGCTAAAACTACTAACAATGTGACATTCCGCTTCTTGGCAGGATGCAGTCAGTTAGTTCCAGATATACAAATCAGGGACCATTTCCTGCAGGAGCGCACAGGATCGGAGCTCCGGCAGTAAAGAGCCCAGGGGCAGGCAGATGCAACAAGCCCTGCCCCCTGCTCCCAGCAGCCCTGGGCCACAAGGAGCAAGAAGCAGCTAGGTACGTTGCAGAGCCCCCCCGATAGCAATCCATAACAGTCCAGTGGCACCTTTAAGGCCAAGGTTTATTCAGGTACAAGCTCTCCCTCCTCTGTGAGGGCAGATCTGTGTGTCCCCCCCCCCAATAGCTAGCAATGCAAAAGAGTCCAGTGGAGCCTGAGCCTTCTGACACACTTTCAGTGATGTCAGGGGATGTGGCATATGCAAAAAAGTTATGCTAATGAGTTATGCTAATGAGCTCCTGCACCTCTTTTTCTTACAAAATGACCCGATACAAATTATTCTGTTCTAAAACTTTGATTTTTTGTTGTTGAAAAAAGACGTTTATTGAAAAAGATATTTAAACAATCAAGGCCAGAGAAGAAGATAGGTTACATCGTTCAAGGTTCATATTTAAAACATAGAACGTACAATTACTATTATTTATAGCATAATTACCTAAGCTATTTATTTAAGCAAAATGAAAAATCTTTGGCAATGTAAGCATATTAAAACAAAGAAAAAGAAAAAGAAAAAGGAAATAACATGAACGTTAGAACAAATTTAAAGCTTTCACCATTACTTGCCATATAACATTATCTGATATTTGACTTTAGAAATTGTTTCCCATTCGAATTTGTCAATATTTATTTTTTCTAAAATAGGAGCCCATTTGTCCAATGGATTATATAACTCACATTCGGTTTGGATTGGGGAGTTATATATTGAAAATTTTTCTAATAAAAAAAAATCCCACAATTTATATATCCATTGGTTAATAGTGGGCGCTGTTTGACATTTCCATTTTTTTGCTATTACCACTTTGGCTGCAGTGATCATAACATTAATCAATTGTTGTGTTCTTATTGGATACTTATCTGGTGGCCATAGATTTAATAATATTAAGGTTGGGTCCAGTGGAATTTCGTATCCTGTTAGTATTTTTATTTGATCAATGACCTGTTTCCAAAATATTTGAATCTTAACACAATTCCACCAATTGTGGATATAGTTTGCTTTGACTCCACAAAGTTTCCAGCAAGCCGAAGAAATAGTTGGGTGCATGTATGCTAATTTGGCTGGTGTTAAATGCCATCGTTGTAAGACTTTGATTGATGTCTCCTGTGCAGGTAAAGATTTAGAAATTATTTGCTGAGTCTTCCAAATGGTGTTCCATTGGTCTTCAGTTAATTCTTGTTGTAGATCTTTATGCCAGGCTGTTTGGTAAGTATTTAGTTTGAAACATTTTGAATCAAGTAATTGTTGATAGATTTTTGCAATCAAGCCTTTTTTAACATAGGGTTTTATTAATAACGATTCAAATTTTGTAGTGGGTTCCAAAATTGAATTTTTAAATTTTGTAGAATTTATTAAACTTTGGATTTGTAAATATTCAAACCATTGTGATTTAAATTTGTATTTTCTTTCTAGGTCTATTTTCGAAAGCAATTTTCCATATTGGACGAGGTCGATTATTCTTGTTACGTTTTTTCCTTTCCAAGTAAGGTAAGTATTAATGTTTTTTGCCGGTTGAAACCATTTTTGTCCAATAAATGTCGCTATTTTAGAGAATACTGAAGATAATTTTGTTTTAAACTGAAATGAAAAATCTTTGGCAATGTAAGCATATTAAAACAAAGAAAAAGAAAAAGAAAAAGGAAATAACATGAACGTTAGAACAAATTTAAAGCTTTCACCATTACTTGCCATATAACATTATCTGATATTTGACTTTAGAAATTGTTTCCCATTCGAATTTGTCAATATTTATTTTTTCTAAAATAGGAGCCCATTTGTCCAATGGATTATATAACTCACATTCGGTTTGGATTGGGGAGTTATATATTGAAAATTTTTCTAATAAAAAAAAATCCCACAATTTATATGTCCATTGGTTGATAGTGGGCGCTGTTTGACATTTCCATTTTTTTGCTATTACCACTTTGGCTGAAGTGATCATAACATTAATCAATTGTTGTGTTCTTATTGGATACTTATCTGGTAGCCATAGATTTAATAATATTAAGGTTGGGTCCAGTGGAATTTCGTATCCTGTTAGTATTTTTATTTTGTCAATGACCTGTTTCCAAAATATTTGAATCTTAACACAATTCCACCAATTGTGGATATAGTTTGCTTTGACTCCACAAAGTTTCCAGCAAGCCGAAGAAATAGTTGGGTGCATGTATGCTAATTTGGCTGGTGTTAAATGCCATCGTTGTAAGACTTTGATTGATGTCTCCTGTGCAGGTAAAGATTTAGAAATTATTTGCTGAGTCTTCCAAATGGTGTTCCATTGGTCTTCAGTTAATTCTTGTTGTAAATCTTTATGCCAGGCTGTTTGGTAAGTATTTAGTTTGAAACATTTTGAATCAAGTAATTGTTGATAGATTTTTGCAATCAAGCCTTTTTTAACATAGGGTTTTATTAATAACGTTTCAAATTTTTTGGTGGGTTCCAAAATTGAATTTTTAAATTTTGTAGAATTTATTAAACTTTGGATTTGTAAATATTCAAACCATTGTGATTTAAATTTGTATTTTCTTTCTAGGTCTATTTTCGAAAGCAATTTTCCATATTGGACGAGGTCGATTATTCTTGTTACGTTTTTTCCTTTCCAAGTAAGGTAAGTATTAATGTTTTTTGCCGGTTGAAACCATTTTTGTCCAATAAATGTCGCTATTTTAGAGAATACTGAAGATAATTTTGTTTTAAACTGATACCATATTGTAATTGTGGTTTTCAAAAAAGGGTTGTAAATCTGTTTTAAGGCTTCTTTACTTTGTCGACACCACATTAATTCTTGGATTGAAGTATTTGTATAGTTTGGTTGTTCCAAAAGTAGCCACTCAGATATTGTTCTAAAACTTTGATGCACTCATATCCCTAGCTTTCACCTTCCTAAAAAGCCTCACATTCTCAGAGCTATTTTTTTTTTTTACTAAAATGCCAACTAGGTGGGTGCACAATGAAAAATATCATTTAAATTTCGTTTTTCCCCAGGGTATGATTTACATTATGCTGAAATTTATTTATTTTGGGGGGTGGGTGGATGGTTGATACCATTTTACAAAACTGCTTCCGTCACAGTTTTCAAGTTTTAGAATTTCAGGACCTGAAAATCATGACCCTAACTGGGGGGGGGGGAATGAAATTAAAAAATTAAAAGGTTGTTTTTTTTAAAAAAGTGCCCACACCGTCTGCCTCCAGAGTCAGCAAGAGGAGGAAGTGCGTCAGTGCCCCTGGCTGGTCTGTGGAACATTATCCCTTTAATTACCCTTTAAACTTTAAAGGGCCGTTGTTTTTAAAGAATGGTAGACCTGGCCAACAAATCCCAAGGCCAGGCCAACAGCCCATTGAAAATACTAGGTGGTATACCTGTAAAGGTAAAGGTAAAGGTTCCCTTGCTCGAAAGCCAGTCGAGTCTGACTCTAGGGTTGCGGTGCTCATCTCCGTTTCAAAGACGAAGAGGCAGCGCTGTCCGAAGACATTTCCGTGGTCATGTGGCCGGCATAACTAAACACCAAGGTGCACAGAACACTGTTACCTTCCCACCAAAGTGGTACCTATTTATCTACTTGCAATTTCTTGCTTTCGAACTGCTAGGATGGCAGGAGCTGGAACTAGAGACGGGAGCTCACTCCGTCATGCGGCACACTTGGGTCTCGAACTGCTGAACTACCGACCTTCCACAGCCTGCAGTTCAGTGTCTTAACCACTTGAGCCACCCTGGGCTATATTATAACATGGCCATGATACATTTGCTCTACCTGGATAGCCCAGGCTAACCTGATCTCGTCAGATCTTGGAAGCTAAGCAGGGCTGGCCCCAGCTAGTATTGGAGCACATAAAACCAGACATGCCATTGGAAGGAAAAATCACAAAATGAGACTGAATTATTTTGGCCATGTCATGTGAAAGAACTCAAAAAAGAAAGAAAGAAAAAGGTTTCCCTTGCTTGAAAGCCAGTTAAATCTGACTCTAGGGGGTGGTGCTCATCTCTGTTTCCAAGCTGAAGAGCCAGCGCTGTCCAAAGACATTTCCGTGGTCATGTGGCCGGCATGACTAAACACCGAGGCGCACGGAAAACTGTTACCTTCCCACCGAAGTGGTACCTATTTATCTACTTGCAGTTTCGTGCTTTTGAACTGCTAGGTCGGCAGGAGCTGGGGCCAAAGACAGGAGCTCACTCCATCATGCAGCACTCGGGTCTCGAACTGCCGAGCTTACAGACCTTCCAATCTGTAGTTCAGCGTCCTAACCTCCGACCAACCATGGCCCTAAGAACTCACTAGAAAAAAGCAATTATGTTGGGATTGGTTAGCAGCAAAAGGAAACCTGGCAGCCAAAGAATACGGTGGCTAAACACCATAAAAATTGACACCATCTTGAGCATGGAAAAAGAGCTGTGGTGGCTCAAGTGGTTAAGACGCTGAACTGCAGGCTGTGGAAGGTCAGTAGTTCAGCAGTTCGAGACCCGGGTGCCGCATGATGGAGTGAGCTCCCATTTTTAGTTCCAGTTCCTGCCAACCTAGCAGTTTGAAAGCAAGAAATTGCTAGTAGATAAATAGGTACCACTTCAGTGGGACGGTAACAGCATTTCGTGCGCCTTGGTGTTTAGTCATGCCGGCTTTGAAACGGAGATGAGCACCGCAACTCTAGAGTCGGATTTGACTAGCTTTCGAGCAAGGGAACCTTTACCTTTACCTGAGCATGGAACAACTCAAAGAAATGGTACAAGATCGGAATACATGGAGAGAGCTGGACCATAGAATTGACACAACTAGAACATGACTGAATGGCTAACAGCAGCAGCAGCAGCAGGAAGAAAAAGAAGAAGAAGAAGAAGAAACGCTCACAGCTTTAATGCCAGTAGCTTACAAAGTAGAATTTTTAGAAGAAGAAGAAGAAGAAGAAGAAGAAGAAGAAGAAGAAGTAGTAGTAGTAGTAGTAGTAGTATTTGGACAGGAGACCTCCAAGGAATACCAGAGCTATGACACAGAGGCAGGCAATGGCAAATCACCTCTGAATGTCTCTTGCCTTGGAAACCTTACGAGGTTGCCATAAGTCAGCTGTGACTTGACAGCAAAACAACAACAACAAATGATACATTTACAGGAGAATCCTCACACTATCACAGTAAAGCAATTCTTACAATCAATTTGTGGCAGAACAAGCTAAGTTGGTGGGACCAGATTGCATCAATCAAAGGCAAAGCGGCTTCCCACCAAAGCAGGGATCATACAGTCAGCAAAATGAAATCATAATCCTCTCTAGCCAATCAGACTTGGTCATGTGATGAAATCGTCAGGGATAAGTGACTGTAAAGTAAATGAATAAGTTATCTATATTGCAGGGAGTGCCAAATTCTCACCCCAGAAAGGGGAGATTTTGCAATGGCTAATGCACTCTTTTGACACTGCTGAAAATCTGATGATTTCCCACTCAGCTTTGGGTTTTTTATCTGTAGTTGCCCTTCGCTCATCTTTCGATATAATACTGTTATTAGGTGGTTAAAATAAAAAATGTCAAGAATTTTCCCGGTGATAAATTACCTGGATACCATAAAAGCCAATCCTAATCGATGTTTTATCTCTTTTAT
>NW_015173161.1:126746-140396 GCF_001447785.1 Gekko japonicus
TCCATGTGTCCGGCCCCTCTTGAGGTTAGTCATCGACTAGCAAGTTTGAGCCAGTTGACAGGTTTTTAAATTATGAACTCCTTTGGGTCACATTACTTAATTATAAAGTACATTCAGGCATATGCACATGGGTCCTTTATGGTAAATGATATGACTGTCTTAAAAACTCATTAATATGTCATTAACCAAGCAGACATTTACTAATTAAACAATTAGCTCTTTTCTCATATTCCTTTGTTCCTCCCATAGATATTCGGTTATACAGATCATTAGTTTGTCTTTTTCAACAAAAATTTCGTCTTCTTTTCTCAACACAACCATACATTTGTCAGTGCAGAATTGAATGTTTGCAGTGAACCTTTACGTATTTGTAAAATGTAGCCGATGCTAATGGGCCTGAATCTGACGCAAAAATATCTGCTTTTAACAAGTTGTACAAGCTGAACAACAGTACAGATATTGACTTGATATGGTTATTTACCAAATACTTTTTTGCTTCTGTGAATCAAATGTAACCCTTTCCATCTTGGGTGTGCCAAAGACTTATGTGATTGTCAGGGTCATTAGGAGGTCTTCTGGAATACAAGAAGAAAGATGATGAACATGCGAGCCCCTAGTTAGTGTGAGATTGCTCAGTCTTGGCATTAAACAAGGGGCAAACAAGATGAGAGCCCCTGGCTATATTAGGCTCCCCCAAAACTGTTTTTCCACTGCCCTGGGGCAACTTCCCACCAGTATTGTAAGAATCGATGCTTTGAAGGAAAATAAGGGAAAGTATGGGAAGCAGACTTGGGGGTCTTACACTACATATTCCTAACTGTGCCAAAGACTTATGTGATTGTCAGGGTCATTAGGAGGTCTTCTGGAATACAAAAAGAAAGATGATGAACATGCGAGCCCCTAGTTAGTGTGAGATTGCTCAGTCTTGGCATTAAACAAGGGGCAAACAAGATGAGAGCCCCTGGCTATATTAGGCTCCCCCAAAACTGTTTTTCCACTGCCCTGGGGCAACTTCCCACCAGTATTGTAAGAATCGATGCTTTGAAGGAAAATAAGGGAAAGTATGGGAAGCAGACTTGGGGGTCTTACACTACATATTCCTAACTGTGCCAAAGACTTATGTGATTGTCAGGGTCATTAGGAGGTCTTCTGGAATACAAAAAGAAAGATGATGAACATGCGAGCCCCTAGTTAGTGTGAGATTGCTCAGTCTTGGCATTAAACAAGGGGCAAACAAGATGAGAGCCCCTGGCTATATTAGGCTCCCCCAAAACTGTTTTTCCACTGCCCTGGGGCAACTTCCCACCAGTATTGTAAGAATCGATGCTTTGAAGGAAAATAAGGGACAGCCCCACCCACCTCACAGGGTGTCTGTTGTGGAGAGGGAGAGGGAAAGGAGTTTGCAAGCCGCTCTGAGACTCCCTTGGGTAGTGAAGGGCGGGGTATAAATCCAACCTCTTCTTCTTCTTCTTCTTCTATTTGGCATTCCATATATTTGTAATGCAATAAAGTTTGTAAATATTGAGATTGTTTTGGCACGCATATTCGGGGCAGAATTCTACATTTCAAGTTTGAAGACCAGATCTCAACGAAACTGCACAAATACTGTTAATGCAGTATCTTTGCCAAACATAGAGACCTCAGAACAAAAGATGGTGTGTACAGTCAGGAAGTCATTCTGTGGTTCAAGAACAAACCCCAGTATGATTCCAGCAACCATTTTCAAAGGAGACGGAAATGATGTGAACATAACTCAACACAATATCTTCCTTGAGGACAGACATTGCCCAGCGAAAGTAAGTGTTTAGCATAAGGATGTTGTTCAGTGTTTCAAGTAGAAGAGAGAAGAAGAAATTGGGTTTATACCCCGCCCTTCACTATCTGAAGGAGTCTCAGAGCGGTTTGCAATCTCCTTTCCCTTCCCCTCCCTACAACAGACACCCTGTGAGGAGGGTGGGGCTGAGAGAGAACTGCCCTTGAAACAGCTCTGAGAGAACTTGTGACTGACCCAAGGTCACACTAGCAGTTGCATGTGGAGGAGTGGGGAATCAAACCCGGTTCTTCCAGATTACACCAAACTGTACGCATGCAGCTCAACCTGCCGGAGTGAGTGACTCGGCATGCCTGGACATGGGGGGGGGGGCGCTACATCCCTCTAAGGGTACGTTCAGATGCGCCGTTTGATCTGTTGTCATGACAGTTCAGCAACGGATTTTATATGCATGATCACACAGTCAACATCTGCCTCCCGTCCCCAGCCGTTGGGTTTCCAGCTCAAAACTGCTTTGTTACCAGGTCCCGAAGTGGTGTTTTCTCAGCTCTCCTGTTTAAAGCCGCATTTCCCCCCTGTGTGATCACTCCTCCGGCGTCAAGCCACTTCCGGTTTAAACCCCTTCCCCGCTCGAAAGCTGCCTGAGGCTTCCGCTTTTCGCTATTTTTTTTAGCATTGGCGGTGCGCACATAGGCGGAGCTCCGCTGCCGTGTTTAGAAAACCGACATTTAAACGGTCACTTGTTTTAGAGTTTAGATGAGTTCGGGATCGCACAGAGGCCATTTTCGGGTCAAACGTTTAAAAGGAAGTCTTTTGTTGGAGGGGTTGGATTGATTCGCCCTGGTGGTTCTGCGCATGCGCCATGGTAGTTTGCCCCCCCATTGTACAGATGAGCACCTATGCGCATGCGCAAACTGAGAAGGGGGAATAACCCGCCAACACATGCTCCCACGTGTTGGTAGTGTAGACGCCGGGGAGCGATGTGACTGTGCGGTGAGGCGGGATAATGGAGGTAAGCGTGATCACGATTATCCAGATCAAATATAATCCGGTCAGAACCAGAGCAGTTTAACCTGCTCTCAGCATGCTATCTGACCACATCCACTGTGTGTCTAATTGTTATCTTCTTGAACGGGATGCCTCTTTTTGTCTTAACCAGGGAGCTGCTCTCTGACCCCTCCTCTCTCTGTGCCTGCTTCGTTCTCCCTCATTCTCCACATTGCTTTCCATGGAGTCACGCACCTCTGCAAGTCTCTTGTTAGATATTCTTAATTTTAAAGTGAATCAGCAGAGTATTAAAGAGGCAGAGTCCATGGTGTGTTTAAAAGAATAAAAGTTTACTACAACCTAGCATGAGGAAAAGGTACACGGGATGTAAAATAACAAAGAGCTAATATGGAGCTCCACTACCGTGTTTAGAAAACCAACATTTAAACGGTCACTTGTTTTAAAGTTTAGATGAGGCCATTTTGGGGTCAAACGTTTAAGCCATAAAATGCTAATACTTGGCACTTTGGTCTCCAATCAGAACAACAAACTAGCTCTTAAGTTCCCGGGCTTTCTAACTGTCTAAAACAGATTGGATACAAATAAACATGTGACTTAACAAACATCATTAACCCAGTAAATACTGAGAAATGTTTTAACTTGTAACACCCAACATCTCCCCTGTAGAAAAACTGCCCTCATACTTCCATACACACAATGCCAGACCAGCTGGCCACGTGTAATGGGAAAAGTACTCATTAGATTAGGGTTCTCTCTCTTCTTTTGACTACGATCTGAATGTGAACTGAATCTACTTGAATAAGTGTATATTGTTTTTTGCAATATACTTCTTCGGAGGCTTGGTTTTTGTTTTTTGGGGTGGTTTTTTTTTTACTGCACTCAGTATCATGCTTCTACGACTGGGCAAACTCTGCTATATTAACCAAATGTCCCAGTACAACCCATGTACACTCATGAAGCAAGGCTTCTCAAAAACTGTGCACATCAACTTTTGAGTGGTTGAACCATAGAAGTGGTAAGTGCTGTACATCCTCTGAGCACTGAAGTCTCATGGGACCTTTCTACTTTGTCTTTCTTGTCCTTGACCTTACCCTTGAGTCGCTTTGGCCTTAAATTATAAATCACAGACTGGCCTCCTGTGTTACAATGGTGGATTGGTGTGCTACCTAATACACATGTTGAGAATACATCACGGAAGCCTCTTCACAGAGGTTTGGTGCCAAGGCAAAGACCCATATAGCAATCCAATGCCACCATTATTCTGGAAGCATTCTTGTCAACAGCAACCATGCAGTGCTATAACACACCAAACCAGATAATAGAGCTATCCTATGCAGAGTTCTTCCAGTCTAAGCCAACTGCCTTCAGTACTTTTAGAAGAGGAGTAGATTGGATTTATACCCTGTCCTTTGCTCAGACTCTCAGAGCGGCTTACGATCTCCTTCCTTTCCCCTCCCCCCAACAGATAGCCTGTGAGGTAGGTGGGGCTGAGAGAGCTCTGAGAGAACTGTTCCTGAGAGAACAACTCTGAAAAAACTTGTGACTGACCCAAGGTCACCCAGCTGGCTATATGTGGAGGAGTGGGGAATCAAACCCTGTTCTCCCAGGTTAGAGTCCATGCTCTTAGCCACTACACCAAACTGGCTCTGTGTAAGATTGCGCTGTTCATCTGGACTCTTATGGCCATCCTGTTCTGAGTTTGCAAGTACTGAACCAGCCTCATCTCCAGCCATATTCTTGCATATTTATCTTCATCTGAGGGCAAATTGACACAATACATTTTTTTGTACCTCTACAGCCTTCCAGCTGGACACATGCCAGATGTCTGCCTGACAATATATAATGGTAATGACGGATGACAATTTACCAACAATGCATCAAAGTACATTAAGTAATTGAAATGGCTAATGCACTCAGAATCTCCTGGGCATTGTTAAGTTGATTTGTGTCCATCCTACTTGCTTTTTCACAAAGATGTATCAATTTACCATACATTAAAAGAAGCTGAATTATATCAATTAAAGAAAACGATGTAATCTAAAAATCTAAATGAAGGCAACATTAATTAATGCAAATTAAACTGTTGCAGAGAACCTAACTATGGAGGAGATAACTTATTAATGCCTGCAGGCAGTGGTGTGGAAGGGCAGTGGAGTCAGTGTGGTTTCTCAGCATTGTCATATATCCTTCTAGACGAGGGACAGTAAATGGGGTAGGTATTGGTTAAGCCACTTTTACAGTTATGCAGCTTCCTTTCTCCTTGCTGAATTTGACAGGAAGTTCCTCAAGCCACTGCAGAGAGACAAGGGTGGTAGTCAGATTTCTGTTTCTACACACTTTAGGAGAGAAACAGAAAGATCCTGGTCAGCTGTCTCGGTGTAGCAGTTAGGAGCACAGACCCTAATCTGGGAGAACCGGGTTTGATTCCCCACTCCTCCCCATGCAGCTGCTGGTGTGACCTTGGGTCTCTCACAAGTTCTCTCAGAGCTGTTCTCTCAAGAGCAGTTCTCTCAGAGATCTCTCAGCCCCACCTACCTCACAGGGTGTCTGTTGTGGGGAGGGGAAGGAAAGGAGATTGTAAACTGCTCTGGGACTCTGAGTGAAGGGCGGGGTATAAATCCAATCTCCTCCTCCTCCTCCCTAATGTTTCTCTTGCTGATAAACTCACAGGTACCCTACACCTGAACGGAACTGACCTGGATCAGGGCTGTGTACTCTTGCTTGCTCTCTCTCATTTAGAGTTTTACTAAATTTTGTTGCAAACTCTTACAACATATTTCAGAAGTGAGGGATGAGGGTTCAGAAGCACAGAGAAAGAGATCTGAGACATAACAAACTTACTGCAATTTCTGTAAAAAAGAAATGTGGCTCGAATCTTGAACAAGATTTGGCCACATTCCCCCTCCCCCTTCCAAACTGTACCTTCCATGAATGCCAGAGGTAGGGGTCTAAGGAAGAAAGGTCCTGAATAAGGTTTCAGAAGCCCTGCAAATGGCCACGTACTATTTGTGATCTTCCAAGAAATTGTTGCTGTGTTAAAGTAAGTTTTAAAAAATTGAAGGGGGGGGCTATATATAGGTTTACCAGGCCAAGCCTGGCAACTGGCTGGGAGGTTGGAGTGGGACATGGGTGGGATAGGGTGCAACATTTCCAGCATCATTAAGTCACTTCTGGGGAAAACTGAGAAATGACATAGGGTAGTTCTAGGAATCATCAAAAACACAATGGTAAAACCACAGAATTGCCAGCAATTCTTGAAGCTGTCAGCTAGCTGCCATGTTTTGCTTGTTCCCCTCTCTGATCCTGGCTTGCTTGCTGCTCTGCCGCTTGCAGTAAACATTGCTAGGGAGACTGTGAGAACCAGTTCTGCCAGACGGCGTTATCTGTCTGGCCTTGTGAAGGAGGGAGGGCTTGCCTTCCACCGCTGGTGTGAATATTTCGGCTCTCATGAGGCACCGCGACTCTCCCGCTTATCATGTATGCTCCTGCCGGGAGAATTCCCGCGCGAGCACTCGAATTTCATTTGCTTAGCCATTTGCCTCGTCCTGCTATATGTAAGGATGTTTCCGCCCCATGGTCATTCCTAACAATAATCCTGTGGATATGGTACCAGTTTTGTAATCTAATAAAAAAGTGATCTGCACTGTTCTTATGTACTGATCTGCACTGTTCTTATGTACTGATCTGCACTGTTCTTATGTACTGATCTGCACTGTTCTTATGTACTGATCTGCACTGTTCTTATGTACTGATCTGCACTGTTCTTATGTACTGATCTGCACTGTTCTTATGTACTGATCTGCACTGTTCTTATGTACTGATCTGCACTGTTCTTATGTACTGATCTGCACTGTTCTTATGTACTGATCTGCACTGTTCTTATGTACTGATCTGCACTGTTCTTATGTACTGATCTGCACTGTTCTTATGTACTGATCTGCACTGTTCTTATGTACTGATCTGCACTGTTCTTATGTACTGATCTGCACTGTTCTTATGTACTGATCTGCACTGTTCTTATGTACTGATCTGCACTGTTCTTATGTACTGATCTGCACTGTTCTTATGTACTGATCTGCACTGTTCTTATGTACTGATCTGCACTGTTCTTATGTACTGATCTGCACTGTTCTTATGTACTGATCTGTTCTTATGCACTTATGTACTGATCTTATGTATTCACTTCTCAAGTCTCTGCAGTCTGTCTCGTGACAGGTCCCTATACTGTGTCAGAAATATACATATAGTTATTTAGTAAGTTTACCTTTATTGGCATTACAAAAGGGAGAACATTAAGACAAATACATAAAGGGATTGAACACAGAATAAATCACAATTTAAAATGTCCCCAAATTACAGTATATTACTTTGTATAAGAACAGCAGCATATAAAAACTTTGCTACAGAATCGGTTATGTTGTCATCAGTGTTGTTAAGCAGAAAAAATAATTTTTATATGTATCAGGAAAATCCATAATGCTGGATACAATTAAGGATAAAATACTTTGTCTAGTATTATTATAATACTAGAGCCAGTTTGGTGTAGTGGTTAAGCGTGCGGACTCTAATCTGGGAGAACCGGGTTTGATTCCCCGCTCCTCCACTTGCACCTGCTGATGTGACCTTGGGTCAGTCACAAGCTCTGGCACAGCTGTCCTTGAAAAAGAGCCGTTTGTGTCAGAGCTCTCTCAGCCCCACCCACCTCACAGGGTGTCTGTTGTGGGGAGGGGAAGGGAAAGGAGTTTGTAAGCCGCTCTGAGACTCCAAGTGAAGGGCGGGGTATAAATCCAATCTCTTCTCTTCTCTATAATAAGGACACTCTAACGACACGTGAGGCACTGCATAATATACATATACACCATAGGAAACAATTAGAGGGATCATGTGAATGCTAATTGCTGCTCCCCATGACAACTTTGTTGGCCATCACAGGCAGGACAGGCAAGAGTACCATTAAGTTACAAAGTCAGTCATCCAATTCAAGTGATTTCTTCTTACAGGTATTACTGCTGGGGCATGAGCACTAGGTAAGAATGCCAGCCCCCAAGTGGGGGGCGGGGGATTCCCTAATTTTTTGGGCTCCCCCTAGACACCGCCCAGGTGGCCGGTGGGGGAAGCACCATCCCAACAGTCATCCATGGCCCCAGCAGGTGCCGTGCATGCCTGCCCCACAAGCCGCGAATTCGAAGGAGGCAGGGTTGTAAGCCATCTGAATCATATTTTCACCACTTACTAGGCAGGTGCGTGCAGTGACCACTTTTCCCGCAACCATTTAAAGGGAAGTTAATGATATCATCACATCCGGGAAGGCCCCTTCCCTGAACACCCCCCAAATCCCCCTGCCAGGGCAAAGACAGGACCTGGCAACCCTCATTTCAAATCTCATTTCCATGAAGATTTGAGAGTATATGAATTAGCCCTTTATCTTTCTTCCCAAGCTGTGCACTACAGTAGCTCAAAAGGAATGTTACAAAACATTGTGCATATGTGTGTGCGTGTACACCTGAGTCCTGCAAAAATTAGGGCACACACTCAGTATGCTGATAGGAGACATCTCAGCGCGGGAAAGTGATCGTTCTGAATCCCCGTACGAAATTAAACACCAAAGGAATTCACTGTATCTTTGTCTTTGAAACTCAAAGCATTTCTTAATAATTTTACTCACTGTGTTTTCAGCTGATAAATTCTACTTGATCGTGTTTGATGTGCTTTGGCTCCACTGAATACACAGAGAATTATCAAATGTATCGGAGTAGGATACAGCAAGCAGCACTTAAAAGAAAAGAGAGAGATGTCTCTGCCAGATCTCCTTCCCCAGACACATCGTTTTCTAAACAAAAGGTGAGCCAAACTGTTGTTCTAAGATATGTCATTGGACAGAGAACGGTGCACGTTTCTTGTATACGTTCTTGTTCATGGAAGTGGAGTTAATCCTATTTAAAAGGTATTGCTTGGGTTTGCATGGGTCTAAATCAGAGTCTCCAGCTTGGGGCCTGTTGGCACCACGGTGACCACTGATGGCTTTTCTGGCACCTGCCAAGTATTTTTAGAAAGGGGGGGCAAAAAGGGCTTTTGACCAGTAGGGCAACTGATTGACCGCTAGAGATCTGCTCTGTAAAAACACTGTTTTGGCAGCAGCTGTGACCACAGCATAAGGATCTTCACTCTGTTACTGAACTTAAGCTGTGTCTGTGCAAAAGAAAATATTTTAAAACAATATTTCATTTCAAAAGGCATCCTGTTACGCAGAGCATCTGCCTGAAAAATTGAAGATTTGCTATTATAGCTATTGGAGCTGCGGTGGCTCAAGTGGTTAAGACGCTGAACTGCAGGCTGTGGAAGGTCAGTAGTTCAGCAGTTCAAGACCCGGGTGCCCCATGACGGAGTGAGCTCCCGTCTCTAGTTCCAGTTCCTGCCAACCTAGCAGTTCGAAAGCAAGAAATTGCAAGTAGATAAATAGGTGCCGCTTCGGTGGAAAGGTAACAGTGTTCCGTGCGCCTTAGTGTTTAGTCATGCCGGCCACATGACCACGGAAATGTCTTCGGACAGCGCTGGCTCTTCGGGTTTGAAACGGAGATGAGCACCGCAACCCTAGAGTCGGACTCGACTGGCTTTCGAGCAAGGGAACCTTTTTATAGCTATTGCATGACCTCACTTCCTGACATTTTGTGGTTGGTTCTGCCTCCTGCAGCAGCCATTTTGTGGCTGCACCCACCACCCTGTGTTAGAATTCCAAAGGGGCCCATGGGCTCAAAAAAGATGGGGGCCCTTGATCTAAGCGGTAGCTTAATCAGCTGAAACTTTAGTTGATTAACTGTGTGGGGGAAATTAGCCATGGAGCCTCTAATCACGGCCACAGTTGAGGTTATTTTAAAGCTATGCTGTCCATGGTAAATTGCTGCATTGTATGCTGAAAAAGAAAATATTAAAGATTATTTTTCTTCTAGCAGCAAGGAATAGCTTTGTATATTAAATTTTAAGTTCTCTTTTGTTTCTTCTACTCTCAAAAAAAGAAGACCCCAATATTAAGAATTTATTAAGGTACGTCTAGTAATCCCATAATCCTATTGTGCCTACAATCAAATACGTTTTAAAAAGCAGCATTCTTGATCACAGGAACAGAGTCTAGGGATGTATATGTGCCATGCCCAGAGGTCCTGTGTTCACAATCCAGCAGTCATGTAGAGGCGATGGGGGCCAACACACACATTCCCGCTTTCCCTGTATATATGTTGGTTTAAAAGCATGGTGTACTGGTTAAGAGCCAGTTTGGTGTAGTGGTTAAGTGCGCGGACTCTAATCTGGGAGAACCGGGTTTGATTCCCCGCTCCTCCACATGCACCTGGCTGGATGACCTTGGGCAAGCCGTAGTTCTGATAAGAGCTGTTCTTGAAAAAGAGCAGTTTCTATCAAGAGTTCTCTCAGCCCCACCTACCTCACAGGGTGTCTGTGGTGGAGAGGGGAAGGGAAAGGAGTTTGTAAGCCGCTCTGAGACACCTTTGGGTAGTGAAGGGCGGGGTATAAATCCAACCTCTTCATCTTCTTCTTCTTCTTGTCTGAAGAGGGCTTATGTCTTCTTCCAACTGAGAAATATTTCATCTGAGAAAGAAAACTCAGCAGGAGGGAGTCACTCACTACATCCAACTTAATGGAAAGAAGTAACGGGATCCAACGCTGTACTATCACCCCCCCCCTTTGCTGCTACTACAAGGAATACTGGTGTACAAAGTCTACTTAATAACCCTATGACAAAATTTAAAGTACAGCAAGGATCGCCAACTTTCCCTGCAATGGGAGCTACTTCTGAGAGATGAAAAACATCCTGAGCAACGCCCCCCCCCATGTTACCAGGCTTTCTTCTAGCCTAGAAATATAACATAGGTCATTTCCTGCCACTCCAGATTTTCTCAGTGTTTAAGTTAAGGCAATTTAAGTCCCTGGCAAAACAGCATCGAAATAACCTGGGGCAACAAGAGATTGAAACCAAACTGACCACTGAAGGGAAGGAATATAATGCAGAATGGGGGGGGGGATAGGGCTGGCAAGTGGGGGTGGGTGGTGGGTAAACCCCCGCTTTGGAGGCCCGATTTCCACCGCCGCGGAATCGGGCCCCGGGGGGAACCCCACCCCGGCGTGCGCATCACCAGGAAGTGACGTTATGATGCCGGGCACGCTGGGGGTAGGGCCACGACCATCCGAGGGGAAACTCTATGGTTTCCCCTCGAATGGTCATGGCCCCACCTCCAGCGTGCCCGGCATTATAACGTCACTTCCTGGTGACGTGCGTGCGGCGCGTGCGCTCCGGGATCCACCCGGGAGTCCCCCGCTGCAGAGGTAAGCTATACTTGGCAACCCTGGGGGGGAGGAATGGAATAAAAAGAAGGTTGAACTCGATTTTAGTGCAGAATGGAGGGGAAACCTGGATTAAAAAGAAGGTTGAATTCGATTTTAGTGCAGAATTGCTTGGAGGACACTGCGGTGAATGTGGAGAGTGCGGATAGGGCCATAGACGAGGAAGAGCACCAGAAATGAAGCTAACAGCTAAGCAGCACAGAGAAAAATCCTATGAAACAAAAGCTTTAAAAAAATTCTTGACAGGTCTTTTCAGGATCTTTTCCTAGGTCTTCTAGGGGATGAGTGAGCTGCCTTCCAGCAGCCAGTGAGCTGCCAGTGACTCGTGAACTACCTGTTGGAGACCCCTGAACTTGCTGAATCAGCTCAGTATTGTAGCCAATAAATTCTTACACCTGCTTTAAATTAACCCCCTGAGCCTAAGGCTCTAGCCTATAATACCAATTTATGTGAGGACAAAGTTCTATCTTCACAGCACGAACACGATAGAGGAGCAGAGTGGAATTTGCGTGAGAAACATCTTCATGAAGGCAACATCAATTCCCCCCCCCCCTTCCACCGACTGAAGAGAAAATTAATTACAGCAGTTGGCAGAGGATAAATGCTTTTCAGTTACGGAGTTGTGTAATTATAGCAGCTGCAGAGTCCAAAACTGGCTGCTAACTTTGAACCTCAGCCCCTACATGACATGTCTTCCTCGCGTTTAGTTCTGCCACTTGCCAGCGTGTTGAAAGTTCTCTCACTGTGCCTTCATAATTATACCTTGGGTTCAGAACATAATCACCGGCTCCTGTTGCATACGTGAAACCTTATCATCTGGTTAGCAAAAAGGTATGTTGTATCGCCTTTGAAGTGTTGAAATCCCGACAGTAGAAAAATTTATTAGGAGAAAGTGATGTTATGGCAACAGAGTTTAATTCTGCCACAACATGTTGAGTTATCCTGCACTTTTTGGGAACTAAGGATTCTGAGGGAAGTTCAAAAGAAAACAAAGCCCTTGTGTGTGTCAGGAGATGAAGTATGATGCTTCAAGTCAAGTCTAGTGACATGGGGTTTAAAAGAGGTATTTTCGCTGGCCATGATCCTATAAAAAATAGAGCGGATAGATCCTAGAAAAAAACAGAGGTTTCTTTTGGGCAATTTTCTCACTCCGCAACAGAGAGTTCTGTACTATGTGTACGGCAGTTTTTATTCACTTTTTGAAGCCAAGAAGAAAGTTCTAATCTCATATGTAACTTTAATCCTTTTGTTAAGTCGCTTGCTTAACAAAGTAGTCGGAGAGAAATTCAGCAAAGATTCAGCTTTATTCAACAACCCGAACACAACTCCAACACGGATCAACATCTGATCGCCAGGACAGCTTTTACATTGGAGCTGTCCTGCTTTTAAACTCTCCCGGCTAATGTAGCCACGCCTACTGTACATTTACCAACCAATAAGGTTGTATGCATAAGGACCAATCATGGACGTTCCTGCTCAGGGAGCTTGCTGACAAGTGATTGGTTGGTTCTTCCTGGGCTATCAATGCGATTGGATGGATTTGGATCCTAGCCCAGGACGAAGCTTAACATTGTACTTCAATTAGATGATTCATGTATTGCAATGGCAGCTACTGAATACATTACACCTTTAAAATGTATAAGAGGTTTATGACTGAACTGGGTAAATTTGGCAGAAGTTCCTAGTTATGAAAGTCAAGTAATTTCTTCCAACTGCTGAATGCCAGGTGTGTTCAAAGCTCGCCCTCTAAACTATCTATCCACTCCAGATATCAACCACGATCTTTTCCCCATTTGCCTCTGTTGAGCACAACTATTTGAAATAGTCAGACTCCCAACAGCAAAGGCATGAGACAATGAAATTATTAACAAAAGAGATTTGTCCCTTTAGCAAATGAGGAGGAGGAGTATCATGGGGTACAGCCCTAAATTATCTTTCTAGCAAGGTCACATTACTGTTCTTCTTTCCGCATCCTGAAAATGCACACCCTTCTGCGGGACGTGTGGGATGACAGGGAAGGCATAATTTCGGGATTGGGGGCAAAGAAGTTGCAGTAAGGAAGCAAGACTCATCACAAGATTCAAAGGCCAGCTCTGGGATCTTTGATATGTCATATTAAATTGCAGGAAAGTGACACATTAACAGTGCTCTCCTAAACAGAGTTATACCTTCCTATGTCTGCTGAAGCCAAAAGGCTGAGAATGCCTAGGAGGGCACTGAAAGAGTATTTGTATAACTCAAAAAAAAGGAAAACCAGAGGTGTGTGTGTGTGTGGGGGGGGTTTCTAAGAAATAATCACACGGGAAGGTTAAAACACTGGAAGAACTTTTCCCCAATGTAGAGAGGCTCACCATCACGCACCATCTGGGTTTGTCTAACCTGCCCACTCTGATCCATGCTATAGTGACCTTTAGTTTGGACAACTGTAATGTGTTCTACATGGGGCTACCATTAAAGAGAACCTTGGAGGTTCATATGGTGCAGAACATGGTTGCCCATCCTTTTACTGGTTCAAACCG
>NW_015173161.1:140449-230591 GCF_001447785.1 Gekko japonicus
TTATGTTCAGAGGCCTTTAAAGCCTGGGACCTACTTACCGTAAGTATTGCATCTCTCCGTATAAGCCCATGTGTTCCTGACAGCCAGTTCTGCTTGTAATGCACTCCCACAGTTCAGTGCATGTTTCTCCTGTTGTGGTCTTAGGCATTCTCTATAATTGGACTGACATTATGGAATGGCTTGCCAGGTGGGGTCAGGAGAGGGCACCCATGTTTTGCAAGGTCTCTCTGTTCCAGAAGGTTTTTCGTTAAGAATTTGTTATGTAGATGACAGTCCAGTTCAGTGATCCCCAACATAAGGAGGGCAACGAAGATGGTGACGGGTCCGGAGACCAAGTCCTATGAGGAAAGGTTGAAGGAGCTGGGTATGTTTAGCCTGGAGAGGAGAAGATTGAGAGGTGATATGATGACCATCTTCAAGTACTTGAAGGGCTGTCATATAGAGGATGCTGCGGAGTTGTTTTCTGTTGCCCCAGAAGGTCACACCAGGACCAGAGGGTTGAAATTAAATCTAAAGAGTTTTCGGCTCGACATTAGGAGGAACTTCCTGACAGTTAGAGCAGTTCCTCAGTGGAAAAGGCTTCCTCGGGAGGTGGTGGGCACTCCTTCTTTGGAGGTTTTCAAACAGAGGTTAAATGACCATCTGACAGAAATGCTGATTCTGTGAACCTAGGCAGATCATGAGAAGGGAGGGCAGGAAGGGTTGCCTCAGTGCTTAGTTCATCTGGCCCTTTCTTACACGCCAAGGAAAATGCTGATCACCACTTTGGGGTCAGGAAGCAATTTTTTCCAGGACAGTTTGACTGGGGATCCTGGAACAGAGGTCACTGGGGGTGTGGAGGAAGAGGTATTTGTGAACTTCCTGCAGGGGGTCGGACTAGATGACCCTAGAGGTACCTTCCGACTCTATGAATCTATGATTGTAATGTGTTTCCCAGCACCCAGTTGCTTTCTCACAGCATCTCTTCTCCAAAACAAAGTTACAATTATGGCTTTCTCCACTTCACAGAAGTAGGAGGTGCTTCAGAACAACCCAGGAGACAGGAGCAACCATTGATGGACTTATGCTCCATGAATCTATCTAATGCCTTTCTTGAGCCATCTGTGATTCAGGGACTGCACTCTGAAACTGTTGTGTCCATCCCAGGTAAATTCTTGGTTTCAAAGCTCAACATTTTGTTGAACCTCATTGCAGGTTGAGATTGGACCCAAACCCTGCGGGATCCAGTTCTCTAAATTACAAAAGTAGAAAAAGAAGAAGAAGAGAAGAGATTGGATTTATAGCCCGCCCGTCACTATCCAAAGGAGTCTCAGGGTGGCTTAAAATCTCCTTTCCCTTCCCCACCCCACAACAGACACCCTGTAAGGTAGGTGGGGCTGAGAGAGCTCTTTCGAGAACTGCTCTTGAGAGAACAGCTCTGAGAGAACTGACTGACCCAAGGTCACACAAGCAGCTGTATGTGGAGGAGTGGAGAATCATACCCACAGGTTCAACAAACTTAGGAATCCCTGGTCTAGCTTGTCAGAAATTTTATGTGACACCTTAAAATACCGTTCTAGATGTCTTGATTGGGCAGGATATAAATGTGTGAGAGAGTACACCTACATTTTAAGGTAGAACTGTTAACCTAAATGTTGATAGTTCAACAGAATCACCATTAAAACATTCAGATCCACTGACTTCAGAAGTTAATATCAAGGCGTGTGTAAGAAACCTAGATTTGGCTTTTAAACTCCCCCCTCCCTGAGCTTTTATTTTGTTGTTGTAACACATGATGGCTCTATAGAAACCTCCTACTAAATGCTGAGGCATGCGGTAGTGGCATGAACAACAGCAAATAATCATTTGGATCTCTTACAATAGAATCCTCTGGAGTCCCATGAAGATGTTTTTGCACTCTGCAATGGTTGCTTCCCAGGATACACATATACTGTCTCTCTTAGTTTTATTATTAGAGGAAAATAACTTCAGCTGACAAAGGGCAAGATGGAAATGTCACTCTTGCACGGAATCAGGTCACCCTAGTTCTACCCATGAAGCAGCAGATATGTATACTGCCGGCCTCAAAGCCGAATAATTTTACATTTTTTTACAGTCTCAGATTCAGTTCTGTTTGTTAGTTAGTTAGTTAGTTAGTTAGTTTTCAGGAAAGCCCAATCATTTGAACCCCAGGAAGAATGTGTTTTGTATCACAAAGTGAAATTGTGGAAAACAAAAATGGATCTAATCTCTTCAACATTTATGAACAGTTGTTTGTTCCTTAAAAAAAAAGTGCATGTTTTCTCATATACTCAGACATTCTGACTCTCATCCTCGTGCTAACATTTAAATATAAACGTATTTCTTCTCTCTCCTTCTCTCTGCATTGGTCTTTCGTACCTCCTGACACGCATGCACAGACACATCCTCAATGGTGAGCCAGTGTAGGGTAGGAACAAACGATGACAGTGCTGGTTATGAACTTAAGTCCCTTCACAGCCTAGGTGCCACATATCTAAAGGTAGGGTTGCCAGCTCACCCGGAGGAGTCCGGGTATCCCCCACCCCTGCCGCCAATCAGCTAGCTGGCAGGGACACTTACCAGGAGAGGGAAGGAGGTTTAGGCTATGTCACCAGTGATGTTGTGACATCACTTCCAGCATGTACCAGAAGTTATGTCAGCAGGTTGGCGACATCGTGGCGATGCTCTGGTATTTGGGCAAAACCTCAATGGTAGAAGCCGTTTTTACCATAGAACAGGGGGTGTCAAACATAAAGCCTGGGGGCCGGAACTGGCCCGTCCAGGGCTCTTATGTGGCCCATGATCAACTGGTGAAAGGGAGGGAACAGGAGACTGCCCAGGGAGGGGAGTGGATTCACCATGGCAGAACAACCTCGTCTACAGCAGTCAAGTACCGTGCCTAGTGCTGCACCGCTGGCTCTCCAGTCGGCCCATGTGGGTTTTCCACTACACCCCCTCCCAGCCCATGGAGCCTTAGAGTGAGGACACACTAACTTGGAGGTTACCAGCTGCTGTCATTTATACGGCTTATATCTCTGGTACTGGCATTATGTTTTATGGCACACATGACCCGGCCTGACAAAGTGACATTAATGTCAGATCCAGCCCTCATACTAAATGAGTCTGACACCTCTGCCATAGAGCTTTTGCCCAAATACCAGAGTACTGCCACACTGTCACAGTGTGATGACATCGTTTCCAGTGCACGCCTGAAGCGATGTACCCATGTCACCGGCAACATTGCCTGGGCCTCCCTCCCACTCCTGGTAAGTCCCCCTCACCCCCTGCCAGTTGTCTGGAGGGACCTGGCAACCCCATCTAAAGGACTGCCACCTCCCACATGCCCCTGTGCTCCAACTATGGTCCTCAGGTGCCACCACCTGTATTCAACCAGAGCTTGTGCCTTTTCTACTGTAGCTTCCACTTGGTGGAATAGGCTCCCGGAGGAGGTGGGGGCAGGCCCATCTTTAGAAATGTTCAGGAGATGCTGCAAGGCCATTGTATTTCGTTCCAGGTACATATTTAAGTCTGCACACAATCTCTTACCTTCCTGCACGTACATTCCTATGTACATCCCATGAGGCAAAGTACACACACACACACGTAAAACATTTATCAGCCACATTTCTCCGTTGTGGAACTCAAGACGGCTTTGTACAGGGATTTGCCCACCCAAGCCAGTCCAGGGATGGGAGGGAATCCAGTACTTTTCAGTTCATTAAACAACAAGCCACGGGACAGTTTGTACCATCTCTGGTCTTCGCAACAATTTGCCACCAGAACCTCTTTTCACTAGTCCCTGCCTTTCCTAAGGGAGAGATTCCAAACCCTTAGTTAGCATCTGGGACAGAACACCTTAGCAATTCACTCCAGAGATGCACACCTTTCCTCTCCAATGGTAGCGTATATGGGGAGTGTTTAGGCCACAGGATTTAGCCTTGGAATTCAGTTACAACATCAAAGACAATTTAGCAATAAGAGAGATCTTTATTTAGTACAGAGCTTAGCACAGACTACCAGATATTACAAAAATAACAAAGGCTAGGGCTGTTTGCCTTAACTAAACATTAATGATTCATAGTTACCATGTCAGGAGTATTCTTCAGTCCAAGATAGCCCCAGTATCAAGGGATTTTGAAGGGAAATCCCATTTTTGCACACCATGTTCTCCAAGTCACAAAGCAACTCCTTGTCTCTCAAGAGGCAGCATTTTCAGGTGCAATAAAACAAACTGACAGAGGAGGAAGGAAGAGCTAAGCAAGCGAGCTCACTTCCATAGGGATCAAAACAATTATACCCCAATTCCAGTCACAAATTAGATGTGGCTATCAGCCAATTGCGAGTGGGCATGGGTGTGCCCAATTGTTGGTTGTCATAGCTGCAAAATAGGATTGGCTAGAAGTTTGGAGCCCCTCCTGCAGTCATCTGACCCCAAACTCCAGATACTTCATGGTCTATGTGACTAGTCGCATGTGGGCCAGAAAGTGGAGCCATGAGGTCTGGCGTTTGGCATGAAAGTGTGAAAAAATGTGGGTTTATGGCAAGGCTATTGAGGCCATGTGGCCCCCACCATTTGGCTTGCAACAGGAAACAAGACACAGCATGTTATCAAAAGACATCACAGGAGAAGGCATGTGAATATAGAAGCAATATTTCTATACAGGCTTACATAAAAACACCATAAAAAGAATATTTATAAAACCCATTAATGTCACAATTTTAAAAAATTGAAACTCCAGTCAGGACTGCCCATAATAAAAGCTAAACCAAGCAAATGCAGAAAAGGCTTTCTGTCTTGTGTACCAACCAAACGAGCATCTTTAATTGGTGGGACAGTCAGGAGGGCAAGTTCCCGTGACCTTAATTCCTGGGCTGGAACATCTGGGAGAAGATGGTCCTTCAGATTCCCCAGTCCCAAGTCATTTAGGCCTCTAAAGGTCAAAAACAACTCCTTGAAATGGGCTTAGGAGCAGTTTGGTAGCCAGTGTAAATGCTGTTGTATCGGGGACACGTGCTCCCAATGGCTGGCCCCAACCAACAGTCTAGCTGGAGATTTTCAAATAGAGGCCAGATGGACATCTGACAGCAATGCTGATTCTGTGAACTTAGGCAGATCATGAGAGGGAGAGGGAGGGCCCACACCTCATGCATACGTCAGCATATGGCCACTAACGTGTCTATGACAACCCTGACAGATATAGTTATCTATTCTAGCCTAGTAAAAGAGTCTCCAAGGCCAAATCTCATGAGAACCGGCCAAGGGTTGCAACTTGAGAAATAATTATTGCTACTACAAACAAGCACTCAACCCACATAATCCCCCACTCAGGTGCACTCTTGGTTAGATGCCAGTATGGATGCATGTCCAGATGATGTATGGGAAATTTTCAGCGTGTATGAGTATGTGGACAAGATCCTTGGGCAGGTGAGATCCACCACCTGTGTTCTCAAGCTTTGCCCTTCCTGGCTGATAAAAGCTGCCACAGAGGGACTGGCATAGGGGGTAAGAGGAGTGCTAAATGCTTCCTTGAGCGTGGGAGTTGTGTCACCCATGCTCAAGGAGGCAGTAATTAGAGACCTGTTTTGAAAAAAACTGTCCCTGAGCCCTACTACATTAAAAGCTTTCCGGCCAGTCTCCCATTTTCCCTTCTTGGGCAAGGTGATAGCGTGTGCTGTTGCTTCTCAGCTCTGGGGATTCTTGGAAGAGGCTGATTTTCTTGACTCATTCCAGTCTGGTTTCAGGCCAATATCTGGAACAGAGACTGCTTGGTTTGCCTTGGTTCATAGAATCATAGAGTTGGAAGGGACCACTAGGGTCATCTAGTCCAACCCCCTGCACAATGCAGGAAATTCACAAATACCTCCCCCCTCCACACCCCCAGTGACCCCTGTTCCATGCCCAGAAGATGACAAAAAACATCCATGCTCTCCAGCCAAACTGGCCTGGAGAAAATTGCTTCCTGACCCCAAAGTGGCGATCAGTATTTCCCTGGGTGTGTGTCAAGGTTTCGGTTTCACTTCTCTTCGCTTTGCTTGACTGCTCATTCGGGGGGAGGGAATTGTCTGCAAAGTAAGTGACAAATTGATCACAGCAGGACATCATGTGGTCAGAGTCCAAATCCTTTGAGCCAATGATGTAAAAGTCCCTGAACCACAAGAAACAGCTCAGCTGGACCAAAACTGCTGCAGAGGGGCCATTTGCCCTGTTCCGGGTTTTTACATGTTACATTCAGTATATGGATGTTTTTTCCTCCACATTCACCCTTGTGGTGGGTCAAATATGATGGCAAACCTAGGTCCACAGATCAGCTTTGCTCATTGTATGGAAAGTTTCTTTATCTGTTCCAGTCACCCATTATAGGGTTGCCAACCCCCCCGGTTTGCCAGGGTTCCCCCGTTTTGGGGGGGGGGTCTACCCGTTGCCAGCCAGATGGCCAGCAGGGGAAGCCCCACCCCCAACACCCACAGCCACCCCTCTCTCTCCCTTTAAGTGTGTGGAACCCGTGTTTCCTCCCAAGCCCGATCTACGCTTGAGATCAGGCTCGCAGGGAAATGCCAGCTCCGTGCACTTAAAAGGGAAACGCAGCTGCTCTTAAAGAGGAAACGCCAGCTCCTGCTCTTAAAGGGGAAACGCCGGCTCCTTTAAGTGCAGGGAACTGTCGTTTCTGGAGATCCGGCGCGCGGGCGGGGGAGCAGACGTCCCCAACGTGACGTCATTACGTCGGGGATGCCCTGCCCCCTCCAGGAACGCCCCCAAAGTCCCCCGCTGGGGGTGGAAGATGGACTTGGCAACCCTAACCCATTAGGACATCCAATGAAGGTGAGAGGCACATAACACACACACACATCTGCCCAGTTTGAGTAACAACGTTCACTGATGCTTTTTGTAGACAAAACTCTGAAATGTTATAGACAAATCCATATGTGGCTATGACACCTTCAAACTTGGGTTCATTTTTGGTTCCTGACAAATTCCTTGGATGGTTCTCCCCAATCAGGAATCCTATTTACCTCAAAAATGTCATTGTAAGTCAAGTGTAGTGAAAATTACAATGAAGCCAGTTCAAATTAAAACAATTAGAATATCCTTAGATGATCTGGTGCCTGTTGCTAGTCTGCAGCAGTTTGGAGGAGGTTGGATGATGCTCCAGAAAAATAAATGCTTTTGAAATCCATCTAGCCATTCCCTGCTTTGGCATTATTGCCCTCCCTGATCAAACTCATTTGTGGGGTAATCTGTTTTCATGCCCTTCTAGAATCTTTTGGCCATTCTTTATCCACAATAAACAGCCTTAAAACTTTAATAGATTGCAGGACTTTCTATTTCCTGCTCACTCCCATACCCTTCTGGATAAAAAACGTTCCACTTGTTTTACGGCCTAACACTCAGGTGTTTTCTGAAACAGGATGGTGGGGGGAAATTGGAAAGCCGTCAGCCTCTCAGCCGCAACGCATATGAGAACCTAATGCTGTTTAAACCACAGTTAAAACCATAACCTTTCAAACAATAAAGTCATCTATTAAAAACACTGATGTAGGCAATGTCACCATGTTTCAACTAGCTGTTTTTTGCATGATAATGTAAGGGATGGGGAAGGCTTTTTATCACACCTTGGATCCCACCATCTTCTTTTAAAAGAGTTTGGACCCCACCATCTTCTTTTAAAAGAGTTTCTCCCTGCCAAACATTCATTATTTTAAATGGAAGTCCATATAACACAGCAACTTGGAGGGTGGGGAGTGCTACACGGAAGACAAAACAGCAACTAAGATATTGTGATTAATTTGATAGACTTCCAGTAGGAAGTATTTAGTTTATCAGCACATAGTAAATGAATATTAAAATATGCATACCCTGAGGCTGTCAATGAAACTAGATAACAGCTGTTGGTCTAAAATGTGGTTTCATTATGCAGAGATTGGAATAAGCTTGTAATTATGAATTAAAGTTAGATCAGTATTTATTTATTTTTTAAAAAAACCACCCCAAATACAAATATACAGAGAATGCTTGTTGAAACCCATTCCATTTAGAACCAGTTTGTTGTTGGAAAATAAAATAAAATATGCCCACCATCATCATCAACTCAAATTAACATTCAAAAGCAATAGGCATCCTTCCATTCAACTTTTATAGCACAGTTGTAAGCATGTTTTGTCAGAAGTAAGTCCCACTGAGCTTAGTGGCACTTACTCCTTCAAAGGTATGCTTAGGATTGCAGTGGTAGAAAACCGGAAAAGGAAGGCTGGGGGAGAGAACACAGAAGGTCCATGTGGCTCAGCTGCCATTTTAATGGCAGGCTTCCGGAAACTGCCAAAATGCCCCCCCCCCAAAAAAACCTTTGTTCATTAAAGCATTAAAGGGAAAAATATTTTCAAAGCTTTAGGCTTCCCATTCTTCTCTCTCTCTCTCTCTCTCTCTCTCTCTCTCTCTCTCTCCATCTCATATCAATTTCATTCCATGCTGACAATCTCCCCCCCCCCTTTATTCTGCTTGCATGCGGCACTGAAATCTTGGTTTTTTGCACTCGGGACACTGCCATTTGCCTCCGATCCCCCTTTCACATCAATACCAGCAAGGAACTAAATCTGACACAGCTCCTTTTAAACTTCCCCCCATTTTTTTTAAAAAAAATTATTCAGTGATCCAAGACTAGCGATAGTCTCATATCACTAGACTCATACCGCTTGTAAAAAAAAAAAATTAATGAGGGGGAAATGGAGCTTGTACACCAATGAAGGGGGGAGGATGGTGGAAGGTGACAGTGGCACAGGCAGTTAAATGCCTGTAGAAATAGTCATCTCGAACAGCTGTAACAGCGGTTCGAATACCACCGTGTTCAGGGTGAGCTCCCGACCCTTGCCCCAGCTGCTGGCAACCCAGCAGTCCGAAAGCCCCTCGAGGCAATTAGGTAAATGGGTACCTGTCCATAGGAGGACAGGGGGGGTACCCCTCCCTCGAAATTGGGCTCCAGCCGAGCGAGGAATCGAGAAGCGGCGGCGACATGGCGGCGGTCAGCACGGAGGAGATTAAGAGAGGCAGCAACATCCCAAGGAGGTGGTTGGCTCAGCAGCTGATGACGTGGCCAGCAGGAGGACGTCCGGAGCCGCAAGGACGTTTTGACGCCCACCGCAGCTGCGCACCAGGGCCCATAACCAACAGCCCCCGAGAGGAGTCGCCAGAGAACTGAAAGAACAGCGGAGACCGCGGAAGACGCACCGGAGAAAACTGGAAGAAGTCGCCCACTCGCCGGATAAACGAACAATTGGAGCCGGGAGGGTACCTGGTAGGGCTCCCCCCACCCCAGATGTACTGTGGCCATAGTTAGGGTTTCTGCATAGGTCTCTGCACCATGCACCGTGTAAGCCGCTCAGAGCCCTTCGGGGGTGAGCGGGGTACAAATTGAAAGTATAAATAAATAAAGGTGCAGAGTTGGGAAACAGCCTTGGTATGAGTGGGGAGTGGCCTTTGAGGGGCAGCAAAAGGGTGGGGAGAACTCAAAGAAATCTGTATGCTTTTTAATTACCTTCAGCCTGGAAGTGAAACAAGGGGGAAATTGGCACAAATTCAGCAAACCCGGGAAAACAGTGACCAGAAAGTGAACTGAGCACTGAAAGGAGGAAAATCAATGCAGAATGACAAAGGAAACCCAACAGACATGCACGGTGAAAGCGAGGGAAAACACCCATGCATAATAGGCTTTTGTTAGCAATCCTTTGCTGTCTCTGTTTTCCTACTCCATCCCCCACTTTTTCTGAAACCTGATTTCCCCCATCTTTTTTTTCTGAAATGGCTCAGTTTCAGATTTTGGGCAGTCTGAAATGCACGTGCCATTTCACAGTTCTCCACTGAGTTGCCAGTTCCAGGTGGTGTCTGGAGATCTCCCACTACAACAGACTGACAGAGGTCAATACACCTGGGAAAATGGCCACCTTAGAAGCTGGCCCCTATGGCATTATACCGCTTTGAAGTCCCTCCCCAAACCAGGGATCATTTCGGGGGGGAACGCGGGGGAATGCAGTTCCCCCGGGTGAGGTGCGGGGGGCGGGGCACACGATGAAGCCCCGCCTCCTGCTTCCGGTCGGGGTAAAATGGCAATTTGACGCACCCTGTAAGTGCTCAGGGTGGACGGGTGTTCCTTACAGCAGTTTGGACTGTATTTTGGTCCAACGCGGCTTCCCCCAGGCAGGGGGAATGACTGGCAGGCATCAAGACCCAAGAGAGAGTTGAGATTGGTGTGATCAAGTCTCGGAGGAGGCTTGTACTGCACTTTGATCCCCTCTCCCAAAGCGGGCGAGCGCATTCAGGGGGTGTGGCCTCATGACATACTTCCAGTGATGTCAGGGGGTGTGGCATATGCTAATGAGTTATGCTAATGAGTTCCCCTAGCTCTTTTTCTACGAAACGACCCCTGCCCCAAACTCTGCCCTTCCCAAAATCTCCCGGTATTTCCCAACCTGGAGCTGGCAACCCTAGTTTTCCACCCGCTTTGCCATTTTGGGGTGGGCGGTGATTCCTTTAAAAAAAAAAAAAAATCTCATGCCAGCATTGTAGTAATCCATCATGGCTAATCAGAAGGCCCAAGAGAAGCAGCCAAGAATTGCTTTGCTACTTCATGGTACATTCCCTAGAGCATAACTGAGCACCATGCCTGGGCACTATTTTCAAATTTTGCACGTGGTACAGGTGGGCAAACTAGAGAAGCAGCCAGAGAACAGCCAGCCTGATAAGTCCCTTGTGGGCAGGCAAGCCAAAGTGGCAGCAAGGGAGACAGCAGCCCCATCAGCCCTTTGCAGGCAGGTGAGATGAGGCAGCAGTGAGGGAGCCGGCAGGCTGACAAGCCCCAGGTGGGGAGGCGAGTTGAGACTGTGGCCTCCATCTCCACTGGCCCAAAGTGGGGCCTGTATGGTGTACGCCCCCATCCATGAACAATATTGGTGCAGAGTAATAATGAATGGATCATAAACATAGCAAAATTCTTTACTGATGAACAGACAGGAGGAGTGTAAAGTGCTTTGAGAAACTTCAACAATCACCTTCCAAAGCAATATCCCACTAGCCCTGCAATTCGCTATGCTGAATTATTTCGCTACTGTCCATTATTCAAAAAGGGAAGGAAGGGCAGCACAGCCAATCAAAACAATCAGTCTAGCATAGAAAAGCAGGTAACCCATCAAAAGGACTGACATGTAGGCAAGCCACAATTTACTGGTATGCTTTTGGGGTGGTAACTTCATAAGCCAATGGGAACCAATTGCGTGTTAAATTGCCCCATTCCTCCAGCGCAGTGGTGCAAGTGCAAAAGGGGGAAGGCAGCTGAAGAATGAACAGTCTGTAAATGAAAATATGACACACACACACCCAGGAAGTTCCATATAAAAACAGGCAGTGTGCAACAATGGCCTATGTTGCACTCTCAACAGAGGCGCCCCCGAGGCTGGGGAAAACCTGATCAGGGCTGTGGTCTGGAAGATGGTGATGTCATTTCAAGTCTCAAGTGAGCACTTAAAGTTATGGACTAGCACCTACTTTTATTCTTGAGCATCAGCCAAAACGTATCCCCCCCCCTTTAGCTCCTTTTCAAAAGATTGCCAAGTTGTATTGACGTTTGCAAGGACAAGAATGTATATTACAACCCTGACCTGGATAGCCCAGG
The DNA here is from genome assembly GCF_001447785.1 of Gekko japonicus. Taxonomy (NCBI): domain Eukaryota; kingdom Metazoa; phylum Chordata; class Lepidosauria; order Squamata; family Gekkonidae; genus Gekko; species Gekko japonicus. The sequence continues at coordinate 152,107 of NW_015173161.1, forward strand.
CAAGCCCACTCTTGTCAGATCTGGGAAGCTAAGCAGGGTCTACTCTGGCTGGTACTTGAATGGGAGACCTCCTTGGAATGCCAGAAGCAGGGGCTTTACTCAACCATCTCTCTGAATATCCTCCAGGTCCCCAGTAGGGGTCAGTCACCAGAGGCCGCCATGATTTCCAGGTGTGTGTGCGCGCACACGCACCCACCAAAAAATACAAAAAAGAATGTATATTATGCTATTTTTTGCTTTATTCGCATAACTCTCAAAACCATAGAACCACTGAGCTGGAAAAGTCTTTGTATACACGCTCCCCCCCCCCCCACACACTCTTTTCTTAATGAAGGATATGATTTCAGATTGACACCAAGAACTATTGGGTGTCAGCTACATGCAAAGTGAAGCTACATGCTGTATATAGGACACAACGTGCCTAAGGCAGTATTGATTGCAGAAGTTCGCTTTCCAAGATCAAAAAAATAAAGCTTCTGGTCTTTATGCCTACATTAAAAGTATATGGTCAATACCTGCTGAAATCTCAAGAGAAGAAGAGGAGGAGGATGAGATTGGATTTATACCCCGCTGAAAAGTATGCAGACGGAGAGTGATTTCAGCTAAGCATACCTTTATTTAGTTCAGAACAAAGACAACTGACCGGCTCGCAGGCCGATTTATATTCATTCAGAAAACCCGCCACCAAGCTCACCCAAACACACCCCCTACTCCCGATAGGCTATTTACAGTAACCGAGAGACCCATTGGCCTCCCAGCTGGGGACCTAGCCCTTTCATTGGGCCGGCTAGGATCCTACGGACCCATTGTCTTTAGACTCAAGCTAGCAAGGAATTGTGCCTGGTCAGCCCGGGCAAGTCCGGGCATGTCAGGCTGAATACATTACACCCGCCCTTCACTTGGCATCTCAGAGCGGCTTACAATCTTCTTCCCTTCCTCTCCCCACAACAGACACCATGTGAGGTAAGTGGGGCAGAGAGAACTCTCAGAGAACTGCTTTCAGAGAACTTTGACTGACCCAAGGTCAACCAGCAGCGGCATGTGGAGGAATGGGGAATCAAACCCGGTTCTCCCAGATTAGAGTTCATGTACTTAACCACTACACCAACCTGGCTCTCAGAGGGGTAGCTAAGTCAGATTTCCATTCCAACTGACTCACAGTAGCCCCATGAGCTTCCTCCTCATTGGGTTTTCACGGCTAAAGAAGAGGAGAGGAGGTGGGCCATTACCTTTCTCTGCATAGCAGCCCCAGTCTTCCTTTAGTGGTCTCCCACCCAAGTACTAACCCTGTGTAGCTTCCCAGCTCTGACAAGATCCAACTGGTCTGGGCTATTAGGGCTGCTGCAGGTTCCCAGTAGTGGAGACAAAGTCATTCTCCATAGGACCCAACTGAAGCTGTATCCATTTAGAATCTACAGAAAATCTTGATCAAGCTCCTGTCCGACAATCTCTTTGACCCACCTTCTCTCTGCCAAAAAACCCAACCTGCACTATCCATGTCGGGCAACAAAGAGAAAAACAGTACGCTGCAACAGTGCTTGTGGAGCAATTGCACTTGGATTTAGAAAAACATCTCTGTGACAACAGTTTTAAAAAATAACTTTCTTCCTTCTGAAGAAATGTGGATTTTCTATAGGGTTTTTAATGTCTTCCACTAACATTTGTCTCATCTGCTGTGGCCATATTAATTTATTTGGTTCAGTTTCTTGAACCAAATAAATAAATTGAACCATATTGAACCGATATTAAGAATATTTGTTCCACAGTTAACCTAACCTCTAAACTTGCCCAATTTCCTTAGAAAATGTATTTTAGTTCCAATGTGTTCCCATCCTCTGGGCCTTAGTTAAATTTGAAAAATCACCTTTCCCCCCTTTTTAAAAAAATGTAAGCTTCCAGGGTTTTTGTTTTACAAAATGGATGCCTTGGAGGATGGACTCTATGGTACTGTACTCTGCTGAGGTCCCTGTTCTCCCCAGGCTCAGTTCCCAAATCTACAGGAGTGTCCCAACCTCAGTCTGACAACCCCACCCCCATCCCCCACCAGTGGCTGGGGGGGTGGGGAAACTGGCGAATCTACCTGAAAGCCAGCAAATTTCAGGACCTGCCTAATCTCAGTAGTCTTTGCCCATGACCCACAAGGTTGTTTACCACATGACCAAAGACCACTAAGCTCCATTCAGGCTCCTATTTTTGCCATCGCACTAGATTTTCCACTTTCTACTTTTCTTTTAAAAACCATGTACATCTCTGGTTTGCCTTAAGCCTTCATTTTTTAAAAAAAAAAATCTCAGACTGTATCTTTACCCTCAGCCTACCTATGCCAAACTTTGGTTCCTTCTATAACAGGTTGTCTCTTAATATTAAGATTCATTTTCCCATGTAAAAATTATTGACTGCTTTGGCCATTAAAGGTAAAGGTAAAAAAGAAAGGTAAAAAAACCCTAGGAGCTGCGGTGGCTCAAGTGGTTAAGACGCTAAACTGCAGGCTGTGGAAGGTCGGTAGTTCAGCAGTTCAAGACCTGAGTTGCCACATGACGGAGTGAGCTCCCGTCTCTAGTTCCAGCTCCTGCCAACCTAGCAGTTCGAAAGCAAGAAATTGCAAGTAGATAAATAGGTAGCACTTCGGTGGGAAGGTAACAGCGTTCCGTGCGCCTTGGTGTTTAGTCATGCCGGCCACATGACCACGGAAACGTCTTCGGGCAGCACAGGCTCTTCACCTTTGAAACGGAGATGAGCACCGCAACCCTAGAGTCGGACTCGACTGGCTTTCGAGCAAGGGAACCTTTACCTTTTACTTGGCCATTAAAAGCTTCCAATGATGCCTAAGTTCCCAAGCAACAATTTCTTATACATGAGGCTGAGGAGATCCAACATCGCTAAATCTTTGGTGTCTTCAGCTACCTTTATAGAAAACAGAGGTAGTTGCACTTGATGGACCTTCAGTCAGCTGCCCAGAGGACAGCCTGTCTGTGAGTACAAGAATCGGTTGCAGTCAAGTCCTCTGCGTCCCCCATTACAGCAGACCAGTGTTTCCCAGCCTAAGGAGCTGGGACCCAAGATAGGTTGTGATGCCCCTGAAACTGGGTCACAGGCCCACCTTCCCTAATGGTTGCCCCTACACTTCCCATCGCTCTCTTTTGTTTCTTAGAAACCAAGATCTGATCTTGGATCCAACATCTTCCATGTCATATATTTTTTGGTATTTTTTCTTCACTTCAAATAAAACACATCCTGATGGTTACTAGAGTGAGTTTCTTGGAATCTTGGGGAATTAGAGGGAGTAAGGAAGGAGGAGAGAGTGGTCAAAGGCTAGCGTGTCACCTCCATATGACAAGGTTGTATATGTTAGAGCACCACTTGCTTGCGGTTCATAGTGGGGGCAGCTGCACCCTTTGTGCAATGTTTGTGGGTTTCTCGAAAACATTGAGTTAGCCATTGTAGAAAATGGAATGCTGAACTAGATGGGGACGTAGTCTGCCTGGGGTGTCAAAAACACGTGGGCCAGCCCTGGATAGGTTACCATACCAAGTATATTTGGACTTGTAGGTCACCATACCAAAAAAGTTGGGATTGGGAACCACTGCAGTAGACTACATCTAAGTACATTTTAGTAATCACATTGCAGTCCTCACAAACAACTCACTTGAAAATGAATTTAGGCCCCAGTCACATGGGCTGGATAGCGCGAGGGGGAGGCGGGGCTTTTTGCACCACCGCAATTAGAGCCGCCATAACGCGATCCCATGCATCGGCGGCACACTACGGTTCCTTGCCTGCGCATCAACGAGGGGCTGGAGGGAAAAGCCATGGCTGGCGCAATCACACCGAGGGACTCCGGAGGCAGCCCGTGGCAAACCAGTTGCTAGTACCTCCAAGCAGATAGTTTTTAATCCCGCATTTTCGGCGGTACACCACAGGTTTGCCACGGGTGCACTCCGCTTCCCAGATGTTGCGGTGTGATCCCGCCCGCATAATCCGCCATGCACTCGTCGCTCTCCCGCGGCAAATCCTCCGTGTGAACGGGGCCTTACTGTCCTCACAATTCCCATTCCCTCCCCCAACCCAGTCACCTGTAATCTCAAACCACTGATATGTCTGCAATGGAAAAATATTCCCAATGCATGTACTGCTTTTTTAATCAGAACAAAATTTGAGTCCAGTGGCACCTTAAAGATCAACCCTTTGATATGGAAGTAAGCTTTGACTCACAGAAGCTTATAACCTTGAATTTTGTTCTGCTGCTACACACTAATATGGCTACCCTCCTGAAACTGCTTTTGCATCTGTGTACTTTGTGTTATTCACTGTCACACAAGGCAGCTATTGGGTAGCAGCTGGTTGGCACATGCTCAGATTCTGTAGGGTTGCCATCTCCCCCCACCAGGGGACGGGGGTTCCCCTGCTTTTATGACTGGCCTCTGAACACTTGTGAACTCACAGAAATATTTACATAGGAGGCCAGCAAAAGCATGTCTACACCAAGCTGCAGTTTAAATGCGGGGGGGGGGGGAGCAAACCAATTGTCAATATCCCAACCAGGGTTCCCTCTAAGCTGAGTTGGTGTGAGCTAGCTCACAGTTTTTTAGCCTCCAGCTCACACATTTTTGTCTCAGCTCAGGAAAGAGGGCTCCAGAGCAAATTAATTTATGCAGCGGCCAAATCGCTTGCTCACAACTTTAATGCCAGTAGCTCACAAAGTAGGATTTTTGCTCACAAGACTCCACTGCTTAGAAGGAACACCTCCAGCATAGAACTTATTGTCAAGAAGTCTACGTAGGGACGTATTAGCCCACGATGCCCAAGTGAATTGTTACAATGCCATTATGAAGAACACACATGTGTTCTGAATTAAAAACGCTGCAACATGTAGAGGCCGAAGCTGATGTATGATTGTGAGGGCAGTGGATTAAAAAGGAGGGGTTTCCACAGCAGTTACATTTATTCTCAGACTGTGCTTCATGAGAAATGTTCTTCCTTGGAAAGAGGGAGGAGAGTTATAAGGCTGCATACCATACTTGAGTTAAACATACTCAGGGGATGTATTGCATTGTTTACTTCTCAGGACACATCTCCCCGTTAAATTCCACAGTGATGGGCTTCTTTCGGCATTACAGTTTACAGGATGCGAGACAGCAAGACAAATAATATATTTGCTAATCCGGCCCTCATTAACAAGATTGGTTCTCATGTGTGTGGTGCTGTGGTTCGTGTCCTGACAGGATTGGGAGATGTTGCCTCCAAGCTCCACAGTGCCATAAAGCTCACTGGGTGACCCTGGGCCCACCGGATTCTTTCTACCTCACCTACCTCACAGGATGGCTGTTGTGTCAATAAATGTCAGGTGAGCAGGATGTAGGCTGCCCTGAGATCCTTGGAGAAGGGACCGGGGTAAAAATGCATGAAATAAATGCACATCACTTGGTTTCCCATCACAATGACTTCAAGTTGAATGTATGAATCAGCATGGTGCTTTAGTTCTTGATGTGGGGTGATATATTAGGGTTGCCAGGTTCCCACTGGCCACCGTTGGGGGATAGGGGGATAGGGCTGCCAGACTGGGGAACTTCTGGAGGTGTGGGGATGGAGCCTGATGAGGACAGGGGCCTCAGTGGGGTACAATGCCATAGAGTCCACCCTCCAAAGCATCCATTTTCTCCAGGGAACTGATCTCTGTAGTCTGGAGATGAGGTAATTCCAGAAGATCCACAGGTCCCACCTGGAGGCTGGCATTCCTAACACATTCATTCCATGATACTTGATCTATGATGGCTCATTCACCCACACAGGTCACCATGATCCTGCCTTTATCAGCCAGTGCTATATATATGAACCAGCCCCATATAGTCAGAGAGCCAGTTTGGTGTAGTGGTTAGGAGCAGACTCTAATCTGGGAGAACCAGGTTTGATTCTCCACTCCTCCACATACAGCTGCTGATGTGACCTTGGAGCAGTCATAAGTTCTTTCAGAGCTGTTCTCTCAAGAGCAGTTCTTGAAAGAGCTCTCTCAGCCCCATCTACCTCACAGGGTGCCTGTTGTGGGGAGAGGAAGGGAAAGGAGATTGTAAACTGCTCTAAGACTCCTTTCGGTAATGAAGGACAGGGTATAAATCCAGTCTCTTCTTCTTCTTCTAGTCCTCCATCCAAAACACCCTTTAAGGAGCTAAAGCTATGAATTTCTGCTGAGTACAAGATTGTGTTTGTAGCTACATTTAGGGGAGTAGTCATAGTATTCTGTATCTTTCCTGGACTAATTGTTGCATGTCAATATCACAATTGGTTGAAACTCCAAACTAGGGGGTGGGGTGGATGGAATAAGATGCTTAAAAAAAGTATCCTAAGTGGAAAGAGAATTGAAGAGATACTTATAGACAGTTCAGCAAGGGTGACTAAATACTTAAGACCAATTACTGCTTCAGCTATTACAGAGCAAGTAAAGGTATGTGCCACAGTAGCTTCGTATAAGGTAGGACCACCCATTGAGTAACCGAAATACTAGATGAATGGAAAATGATGTAAGCAGGCATGTCGGTCCACAACAAAAGTTCCCAAAGCAAGTATATTTTTAATATGGGGCCTTCCAAAATAATCACAAAGTAATGTGCAAAGTTCTGAGTTCCCTAAAAATCTTAATCAGTCTGGATGTTCAGTACAAAACAAAAAAGGAAGGGGGAGGTTAGAGAAAAAAAATGTTTCAAACCATGATGGGGAAAGCCTGAATATCATTCCTTGAAATACCCCCTCCCCTTTTCCCCCATATGAAACATGCAGTCTGATGAAGAGTTCTGGGGAACTTGTTCTGACTCTGTTGAAGTTTGGTCCATTGTATTAGAGTATTTGGTGGATCCGAACTTGAAGTGGTTCCGAAGAGCTTAACATCTTTGATTTTAACATAACTGCATAACTTGTACAATGCTATATGGTATTGCTTTGTTTATACAGATTTGGTGTTTGATGACTTATTATGATATTTTGTAAATAGAATTAGTAGTACATAATATATGTATTGTTTATAAAATGTTAAATTATATAATAAAACCCCTCACTTGGATCACCAGTTGTGACTAGACGGCACATATGTACATAGATAGTTAACAGTGCTCTCTTCATGAAACGAAAGGCGTATAAGGGATTGACCCTATTCTTGCAAAGTCAACAAGTTAATTACAGATAGTTGATTCCAGAAGGGCTTGTCTTTAAGTTTAAAGACAAGAGAGAAAAGATAGACTCCATTTTCAAGGCTCAAGATTTTTTGAAGAGGCACGCCAGTTCAGAGGATGAGGCAGAGCTCGCTAAATGGACAGTATTCAGCAGCGAAGAAGACAACAGCTCGGAGGGAGGGGACAAAGAATCGGAAGGTGGAGCAACAGCAAAAGGTCCAGCGTACAACCTGAGAGAGAAAAAAGTGAAGCACCCCAGTACCTGAAGATGTGTTTGGAAAGCGCAGTAAGGGACAATACTAACCCCAATTGGACATTATTAACACATTTAATGTCTCTAACTTTAACAGGTAAAGAAGAAAGAAGAGATCAACCGCAGAAGAAGCCATTGATTTTGTGAATGCTAATAACAGACTAATATACTAACTGAAGCATCACTCACCACCTTTCTTAATCCATCTATATACCCTCCCTGTTTTCTGAATTTAAAAGCAATAAAATTCTCTCCTTTTTGGGAGAGTTATACCAAAAAACAAACCAATGCTCTCTTCATATCACCACACTCATTTGGTTGGCTCATCCCCTTGTCAATCAGGCTAATAAGTCACCTGGAAGTGGAAGCTTTCATAGGATCTTGGCTGTGTACCACATGACCTGCCCTGGCCTATCGGAGTTCCTTCTTTTTGGCCAGAGCTTGGTGGTGGCATGCCAAGCATAACCTGCTTTGCAAGATTGTTGTGAAGATAAGTGAGGCAGGGAAGGGCAAGTGTAGGAGGAAGTGATGATGGAAAGTGCGGTCAAGCTGCAGACAATTTACAGCAACCCTGTAGGGTTTTCAATGCAGTAGACGAACAGAGGTTTTTTGCCATTGCCTGCCTTTGTGTAGCAACCCTGGACTTCCTTGGTGGTCTCCCATCTGAATACTAACTAGGGCTGACCCTGCTTAGCTTCTGAGATGTGATGAGGTTGGGCTAGCCTGGGCCATCCAGGTCAGAGCAGTAGAAGGAAAAGCGGGATAAAAATGCAATGAGCAGCCCTGACTTGGATAGCCCAGGCAAGCCCGGTCTCGTCAGATCTCGGAAGCTAAGCAGGGCTGACTCTGGCAGGTACTTGGATGGGAGACCTCCTTGGAATACCAGAGGTGGGAGGTGGGGGCAGGCCATACTCAGCCACCTCTCTGAATATCCTTCAGGCCCCCAGTAGGGGTCAGTCACCAGAGGTTGCCATGACTTCCAGGTACACACACACACAGATTAAAAAGTACAAGAAAAGAAATATGAGCAGGTAAGCAATAAGATGTATCCTGTCTCTGACTGTTTTCCCCATTTGACTATATTTTTTATTAATACTTTGTTTATTAATGCTTATGTTCCTTAATCAGGAGCTGCAGTGGCTCAAGTGGTTAAGACGCTGAACTGCAGGCTGTGGAAGGTCGGTAGTTCAGCAGTTCAAGACCCGGGTGCCGCATGACGGAGTGAGCTCCCGTCTCTAGTTCCAGCTTCTGCCAACCTAGCAGTTCGAAAGCAAGAAATTGCAAGTAGATAAATAGGTACCACTTCAGTGGGAAGGTAACAGCGTAAAGTTCTGTTCATGGCAGAGATGGACAAAATTACGAAGAAATTGAACAACAAAGAAGATGACGTGTTTTTTCAAGAATGGAGTGACTTTAAAATATATCTGGAAAAGAACTGGGATGTGAAACAAAACTTAATATGTTTAGATCAATATTAAGTCAAATGATGTTATCTTTAGATTGTAATGATAAGAAACTGATATTGTTGATGATATGAAGTAATTTGGAGCAGGGGTGGAAGCATTGTGGGAAGCCAATGGAGGGAGGGGAGGAACTGGGAATGGGGTAGACAATTGATAGAATGAAATGATTTAATTTTACATGTTGTATTCCTGAAAATAAAATTTGTTTACCAAAAAAAATAAAAATAAAACTATTGTGACCTTTTTTGTTCCTTCCTACGAAAAGGTACTGCATGGCTTGTGTTTGTCGATCAATGGATCATAGGGCAATTTTCTATACCTACTTTCTTTATTAAGTAGATGTCAAAAGGCAAGCCGGAAGGCTGCTGGTGATTAACATAAGGAAAGACCAGTGATCCATCTAGTCAAGCATCTTGTTTCAAACGGTGGACAAGTAGCTGCCCTGAAAGGCCAGTGAACAGGGCACAGAGGCGAAGTCCTTGCCCAAATGTTGCCTCCTAGCAATGGTATTCAGAGATCTGCTGCCTGCGGAGTTTCCTTTTAGTCATCATGGCTAGTAGATGGACCTCTGCTCCATGAATCTGTCTGATCCCTTTGAAAACCGTCTATGCTTGTGGCCATCACTCTGCTCACTGGCAGTGAATTCCAGAATTTGATTACTCATTTAGAAAGTAAGTATTTCCTTGTGGCCCATTCATTTTGTTAGGTGTCCCCAAGTTCTGGTATTATGGGAGTATTATGATTAAATGGGGACCCTGACCTGGACGGCCCAGGCTTGCCTGATCTCATCAGATCTCGGCTGCTGAGCAGGGTTGGCCCTGGTTAGCACCCGGATGGGAGACCACCAAGGAGGTTCAGGGCTGCTATGCAGACGCAGGCAATGGCAAAACCACCCTGAAAACCCTGTGGGGTTGCCATGAGTCAGCTGTGACTTGACAGCAAAAAAAAAAATGATTACATTATTAGGGTTGCCAGGTCTCACCTGGCTGCCAGCAGGGGGCTCCAGTCTGGGTCACCATAGAGTTTTTAGCCAAATGCTAGAGCGTGCCGGGCACGTCGGGCACAACAGGGCTCCTCAGGGGTGGGGCTCCCCCGCTAGCCAGATGAGGCTAGATGGGTGGGAACTCGAGAAAGCATCCAACTGGTGATGGATTGGGGGTCCCAAAAGCAGGGGAACCCCTGTCCTCCGGGGGGGGGGGAGAGATGGCAACCCTATTACATGACCAGGTTGAAACGTAAAGGAAAAGAAAGAGGCAAGGAACTGGGAAACAAACAGGAAACGATCCAAGGGCAAAGCAAGCAAAATAGTCAGAAAAGTTTTGGGAACAACCAAGGGACTCTAAGCAGGAGACTTTCCCTGCTCCTTTTGCTCAGGCTGCTCGAGAGCTAGAAGCAGGCAAAGAAATCAGGGAGGCTTACATTCCAAGACAGGACAGCCATGCCTGACAGATCAACATCCAACAGCTTTTCAGAGAGAGAACGGTGTATTTTTCATGGTTTTCACAGGCTTGTTATTTCCAAGCACATTTCCAAAATGGATAACTCACAGGTAAAACTTCAGTTCATTCTCCCCTTTGCGAGGAATGCAGGTAACAACATACTAGGATTTTTAAATATAATTATGAAAGAGCACCTGCAAATGAACGAGCAATATGTGAAGCAGACAAGTTGATCTTTATTGATAAACGAAATCAATTAGCCATTTAGTCTTCAGGACTGGAAAGTTTGCTCTATTGGATTGTTCTTTCCAAATGATGGTTTGATTGAGTTTTCGGCAACAGAAAAGGAGAATACAGTGACGGGAATTAAATTACAGAAAAGTTAGTAAATCTTCACAAGTATTTCACAAAATACCAGTCTTTACTTAATAAAGGGCACGCAACATATTTTACGATTTCCGCATTCATTCGACAAAGCTATGGCGTTTGTAATTGGGTATATAAATCCGTCTTCCAGCGCCGTCTTTTAGCTGAGCGAGCCCCAAAGCATCGTCCATTCTGCTGCTGCCGAGATCTGATCAGCATCTTTATAGTTTATCAGCCTTGGGGTTCAATTTTGTTTTGGATGCTTTTATAAATGAGCACAATCACTGGTGAATCTGTTCTTTCCAGATTGCAAAGAGAAAAATTGCGAGAGGAACTTTAGTAGATTACCGTGTCACCAAGGATGAAGTACAAGCACGGGGCATCAAAAGTAGTCTTGGAGATTATTCTGGTGGATGTACATTTTCAGTTTTTATTTCACTAAAATTAGATGATTGCCTTAGTTATTATTGTTTCTGAAGTTATATTCTGTCCCCAGGCAAGGTGTATGATCAATGCCCTATCTCGCAAAATCAATTGTTTTCAAAGCACCATTTATTTAAAAAAGGGAAAGGAAGGAAGGGGGGGGGGAATAGGAGGAATACATAGTAATATGGAGCTGATTTGGGGTTTTTTAAATCTAGTTAGAAGTAGTAAAAGCTTATAGGTAGCCTTCAAGCAGTCCAGTGGATTTGATTTACATGGTACTCCTATAGCATTTGGATTTGGGAAACCTACGTTCAAATTCTCACTGGACAACAAGGATGATTGGATGGCTCAGGAAATGTTGTTACTTCCTGGCCTACCTCACCCATAGAGATTTGGCTTGGTAGCTCACATTTCATGCAGGCCTTGCTCGAGAACCTGAAATGCCTGTGAAGGGAGACAGCTGTAGTGCAGTTGTTTTGGGGGTGCTGTTGTATGGTAAGCAAACCACAGAGTGCATCAGGATTCGCCAAACCTCTTTAGCTAGGGTTGCCAGCCTCCCGCTATTAAAACTGATCTCCAGCCAATAGACACCAGTTTATCTGGAGAAAACGGCCGCATTATACCCCCGTGAAGTCTCTTCGCTCTCCAAACCCCACCCTCCTCAGACTCCATTCCCAAAATCTCCAGGTATTTCCTAACCTGGAGCTGGCAACCAATGCTCCCTCTAAGCTGTGGAGTCTTGTGAGCTACTGGTGTTAAAGTTGTGAGTGAGCCATTCGGCTACTGCATAAATTAGTTTGCTCAGAAGCTATCCCTCCTGAGCTAAATCACAAATGTGTGAGCTGGAGGCTAAAAAACTGAGATAGCTCACACTGCTGGCAAACCTGTCTGTAGCTCATGTTTGGCTTCTGCCTCCCCTGCCTACTCCCGAGGAACTTTCCAAAGTGGCTACCATTGATCCAGTCTTGATGTCATGTTTTCTTCAGAGAGCCAGTTTGGTGTAGTGGTTAAGTGCGTGGACTCTAATCTGGGAGAACCGGGTTTGATTCCCTACTCCTCCACTTGCAACTGCTGGATGACCTTGGGCAAGCCGTAGTTCTGATAAGAGCTGTTCTTGAAAAAGAGCAGTTTCTGTCAAGAGCTCTCTCAGCCCCACCTACCTCACAGGGTGTCTGTTGTGGAGAGGGGGAGGGAAAGGAGTTTGTAAGCTGCTCTGAGACACCTTTGGGTAGTGAAAGGCGGGGTATAAATCCAATCTCCTCTTCTTCTTCATGGTACTATGAATTAATACACCTCTTCACGTGCACAGCTATCTTAAGTAAGCACAGCAGCCGGGGATGGGAACCAGCAGCCTCTGGAAATAACCCTCAGGTCAACAGAGAAGCTGACTCAACCACAATTTATCTAAGTTAGCACCACCAAAGGGTGCAGGTGAATAGATTGGGCCAGAGCTGTAGTGGTTAGAATTGCCCTCTGACCAGCGACAGGGAATGGAGTGACTGCTCCCTTACCTGTGCAGGCTCAGAACTGCCTTGAAGAGACAGAACTTTATGCAAGTCACAAGTCACACAGGGCTATCACTAAAAATGACAGCCCTGCAGCAAAGTACTCCACCTCTGAGATATGAAGTACAATTTACCCATGTTTGGAAGTCTTCACACTGAGCATTTCTCCACTAGTGACCGCCAACAATGTGGAGCTAGAAAACAAATGGCCTTAAGACGTTAAATTTTACCATAGAGATGTGGAAGGACTTGATAGGGGGCTGCTGTTTTCAGTCACACCCCCGTGTTTCTTGTAATATGTCATTCAAATCCTTACCTTCTTTATTTACTGTCATAAAATATGAGGAAGCAATCTACATCTGTTCTGTGCTCCACGACACATCTCAAAAGAACCTTCTCTTGAACTATGCTATATCAGAGGAGAGAGAAATCATAGCTGAAATCATACCCTTTAATTACTACATAATACTAAGCATAAGAAAACCTTCAAAGGACAACGGAGGTATTTTTGGCCAGTCGTCAAAAACAACAGCCCTGGAACATTTTGCTAGAGCTAGCAAAGTCTTGCTAAGTTCTTTGTTCCTCTGACCCTTTGAAAATGATTCTGCTTCTTTCATTGTCGTGTGTAGAGTGATATATGTACATAGCTTAGAATCGTTGCTGGGTTCCTCTGTTTTTCAGACACAAAGAGCCCCCACTCCGAAGCAGGATGTGAAACTTCTGCAGAGGGTTCCGTTTTAATTGGCTACGGTCACGCTATCCAAATAGAAAGAAATCTGCTACACATTAAACATTTTCCTCCCAGTCTGAAAAAATTAATTACATTGTGTAGCCATTCCCACTCTTGGGGGGGGGGAAGGGGCTCCCTCTTGGTTTGGTAGATTCATCTTTAAAAAACCATTATGCCCCAAACAACAGCATGGAAAGTCAATTACCATGGGAAATGTCCAGAAAACCATGTCCATCCTACCTGAAGGTTTTTGTTCCCACGCATAATCATAAAGGGTTAACTCATAGAATAAACCGAGAAAAGAAATGATACCCCAAAGGGTCCCATATTCCTACTGAAGGAAGCTCATGGCCATGTGAAACTCCTCCTTAAATCTCTCTATTAGCTTCCTGTACAGAAGCTCCTCATTGTGGAGATATCAGGGGGACAAAGACCACGGAAAACCCTTATTTCTGACCCCCACCCTTATCCTTGTGCTCGATTGTTGTGATACGTCTTGATGACCTTCAGTTCTCTTGATACCCAAAGTCTCCTGCTATTTCAAATGACAGCCCTTTCTCCTGAGCGACTCCCTCTACTCACAACATCACCCAGGACTTCTGCTTGACACTGTTCTGCAACCAGGCTGAGCCAGGTTTCCTCCAAGTAGGACCCTCAGGCCTGGGCTGATAAGGCTTAGGACATAGGCTGGAGCTTGGAGCCGGAAGCTTGGGACACAGGGCTTGCACCTGGTGAACAGGTTGATCCAGCAAGGATGTCCTCCCAGGACTTAGCCTAAAGAGGCTGAGACCCCAGCTGGACTGCAAGCAGTGCTGGAGCTCCTGAGGCTGGGCTGTGCTATGGCCAGGATCCTGCGAGGAAGCACCACCAGCAGTGCTCTGCTCTATTTCCACAGAGGGGTGGGGTGCAGCCTCCTCTGTGCCATGTCACCTGCCCTGGGTAGAGTGGCCAACCTCCAGGTGGTGGTTGAAGATCTCTTGGGATTACAACTGACCTCCAGGCGAGATCAGTTCACCTGGAGAAAATGGCTACTTTAGACGGTGGATTCTATGGCAACATGCCCCACTGAAGTCCCTCCCCTCCCTACATCCTGCCCTCCTGAGGCTCCACCCCGAAATCTCCAGGCATTTCCCAACCTGGAGATGGCAACCCTAAGCCCGAGCCTTCTGCCTCCACTGTTCTTGCAGAGGGGCTTGGCAAGGGGCTTCAGGCCCAGGTTCGAGCCCTGCCCAGTCGAAACGTGGTGGCTATCTCAGGGCTGGTAGCCAGGTTTCCTTTGCAGGCTCTGGCAGGGTGGCCTCTAGCACTGGAGGTACGTTGTCAGTGCTGGGCCAACCCAGGTCCCTGTGGTCCTCCTCAGCCTCCCAACTTGGCTCCTTGGGCTCTTCCCCCGAGGATACCAAACTGGAGTCACTGAACTGGTCAGAGGGGGTCATAAGAGATGCCACTTCTTTCACTTCAGAAATGTCCTCCAAAACCTCACCTTTTCCACGGAGCCATCGTAGGGTTTCCAGCTCTGGGTTTTTGGGGAGAGCTGGGGGCAGAGCCTGATGAGTGTGGGGCTTGGGGAGGGGTGGGGAGGGGAGGGACTTCAGTGAGGCATGATGCCCTAGAGTCCAGCTTCTGAAGTGGCCGTTTTCTCCAGCTGGACTGATCTCAGTCGCCTGGAGGTCAGGTGTAATCCCAGGAGATCTCCAGCCGCTGCCTGTAGGCTGGCAACCCAAGCCTTTGCCGTGGCTCCCTTAATCCCCTTCCTTTCCCAATACGGAACCTAAATACATATTTATTTATTTATTATTTATTTACATTTCTATCCCGCCCTCCCCGGAGGCTGAGGGCGGCTAACAAGGTGTATCGCTGAATAAAACAGTAAAACAATACAAAATATTAAAAATACATATCCATTAATAAACAATGTTGGTGCTCCACTGAACCAATTCCTAAATTGCAATTTCTAAAAGCAAGATGGCCGTCCCCTAAACGTCCCGTTCTCACCCATGATGCAGCAATTATGGGGCGTTGGTGGTACGTGCCCATGCCCTGCTGTCCATATACAGAAATTATGGGGCGTTGATGATACACTGGTGCGTTGGTGGTACACTGGTGGTGGCGGCTCCTATTCAAAAGCCTGGCGGAAGAGCTCCGTCTTGCAGGCTCTGCGGAACTGTGCTAGGTCCCGCAGAGCCCTGATCTCCTCTGGGAGCTCATTCCACCAGATAGGAGCCGCCACCGCCTCAACCGGCCTCTCCTCTTTAGTCTCGAAGGTTAGTTCGTAGACCCCTTGAGGCCTGTCACTCACTAAGCAAACTGACGGTGTGATAAAAAATAAATTAAAACAGGTTCGTTATGGGAAGTGCAAACAGTATCTGCTATCTTCTCTACGTTACCTACTACACAAGAGCATGAAGGGCTTTTATAAGTTCCTAGAGAGGCACTCCTGAACCGTGACGCACGACCCGCAATGTCAAGGGTGCAGCACGCAAGGAAAGGATATATTTTCTTCATTTCTCTTCCTGCAAAACTTTTTTTAAAAAAAGTTGGTTCACCAAGAATGATTAAAGCACCTATTATTTTGACTAAACATGTATTTTGAAACCCTGAGGCTGCTGCAGACACCCAGCCATTAATTCATTACTTGGCTGTCACAGCATGGGGCGAGTGGGGGGGGGAAGAATGTGTTAAGGTTCAACATGCTTAACAAAACAGTCACATTTGGAAATTTCAGTTATAAGATTACTTATGAGCTTGAACCATCTTTTCCTTCTTTACTTTACTATGGCCTGTTAACGCGTCCAGCAACTAATGGTTTCTTCCACCCGGCCACTCTTTGAATGAAACGAATAAGAGCATCTTAAATTCAAATCACAGGAAACCATCAGAAAAAGAGAAACTTCCCTCAAGACGACCTGGACCATCATTTACAAAAAAAAATCTGATAGATCTAGTTGATATAGCTGTATTCTGGGATTTCAGGCAACTAGAGAAAGGCAATACCATGAAATCACTTCATCGTAGATGCTTTGAGAGGTGGTTTGGGAGAGAACCTCTTCTTTTTCAATGCTTCAGTGATCGATGAGACCAGCAATAATGGTTATACAACCTTATTAGGAAGTTGTGTGATGGGCTGAAATGTATGAGTTTCTATAGAGAAGGATTTGAGTATTCACATTACCATGGAGGAGGTGACACATCCTGGAAGTGGATTGATTTTGGCAATCTATTCAGGCACCAACCAATATCTTTATTCTCCAGCATTGCCATAGAAACAAGCGTGTGCTATCAAAGCTATCCTTAATCTTTTGCCAAGACCATCTGATGATTTGAAACCAACTCTGACACAAATGCTTAACCACCTATCATTGTGAAATGTGATAGGGCAGTTGGTACTGTAGCCATTTTGGGGGGGGAAGCCCTCACATCTGTTAGTTCCAGAGCCTGGTACATACTTCCTTCCTGCACAAAAAATGGTTACTGGTATGGGACAATGTGGCTAGGGGATAAAACATGTCACACTTCTCTCTGTAAAGCTGTATAGACACTAATTAGGATCCAATTCAGACGGGGACTGGGGAGCCGTGTTGGTCTGAAACAACAAAGTTTGAGTCCGGTGGCACCTTTAAGACCAACAAAGTTTAATTCTGGGTATAAGCTTTTGTGTACATGCACACTTCCTCGGAGACTGTTGTATCTGAGGAACGGTGGATATGCCCAGAATTACATGAGACTGCTTATCTGATTCAAGAAGTAGTGCCAAAGGAAGAGATGTTAACCTTTTCTTCCCAAGTCATTTCCCTGATCTAAATGCCTCCAAAGTTACTGGGGGGAGGGACAGTACAGCTTCCAGGTACCATTTTCAGGGTTAACTCTGGGAGAGTGTGATTTATGTCTGCAGCCCTGGTAGCACGGGACACCAATGTCTTCCTTTTAGGACAAGTAGTTCAGGCACCATGATATCTACCGATACACAGTGTTGACATAACTGTCTGGCAAACTAGGTTGTTAATCATTGTGCCAAGTGGTAAAGAGAATCTTGGCATACTTCATAACTGGATGCAATATTCAGAGAGGTGGATTTCTGCTTATCACCTGGCAATACAGTTGAGATGTGGTTAAATTCTCCTTACTTTGAAGTCATACATTAAAATCTCTCTAACATTCTGATTTTCTGAGATCCAAAGACAAATGGTTAAAAGGTAAAATACTGGGGGAGGAGATTTCTAGAGTACCCATTAAAATGTACAGGAAACTTTTGTTTGTTTGCTTGTTTTAAATAATGGTCTCTAAGTTATGGTGTTTGCAACCCAGGAAACAAAAGACTGGGGAAAAGACCATAATTCATGCCATCCCCGAAGTGTCAGAAAATGCTTGAGAAATTTCTTGTTAAATATTTAAGTGCTAGAAAAGAAGACATGCAAAAATGCAAACTTTACTAGCATCACTGGGGGGGGGGGACCCTTCAAGTTATTGGGCAGATGGTTAGCTTCATTTTTAAATCCAGTTGTAGGAATAAAATTACCAGTGCTGACCATACTTACTGGAAAAGACTAATGCAACCATTTTAGAGTGTTTGGTTTTAAATTGGTATACATTTCTATGGAAATAAATGGAACTGATAATTAGACCAAGAAAAAAATGAAAACATGGAGAATATGAATTGTAAAATATTTCTTATACCAACTATCGAAGATACTGGCCCTGCTTTCCAGGTATGGCATCCTGTTATTTGTAGCAGTACCATAGCACAAAGAAGACGGGGACGGCAAAGGATGAGATGGTTAGACAGTGTCATCGATGCAACAAACATGAAATTAAGCCAACTTCAGAGGACAGCGGAAGACAGGAGGGCCTGGCAGGAGCTGGTCCATGGGGTCGTGAAGAGTCGGACTCGACTGTGCGACTGAACAACAACCATAGCACATGGAACAAAGGTCTGTCACAGATCCGAGTGAGCTGAAGGCACTGAAAACTTGACAGTGGGCTCCTCCACATTCTCATTTTCTTTGCTTGTTGGCTTAATTTCATGTTCGTTGCTTCCACAGGGGGGGTCCTGTTCCACATGTGTTTTGCTCCCTCTAGTGGTTGGCTCCATATTACATCACCTTATGTCCACCATATTTCCTTGTGGATTTAAACTGCAGGTTTTTATGCCGGACATGTAACATCAAATTGACCACTAGAGGGAGTACGACACATACGGAAAAGAACTCCTCCTCCCCCTGAAGCAACAGGGACACACAAGCAAGGAAAATTGGAATGCAGAAAAGCCCAAAGTGAACTCAATCGTTTCTTTTAATATTATATGTTTCTTAAAGCCCAATGGCTACTTTACTGTATAAGTCTCTGTGTTAGACAAAATGGATGCCGATCCAAGGAAATGCATTTAGCTAAGAGGTTCACTTTGCGGCCTTGGCCATCCTCTCCCCCTGCCCCCTCCACCACCTTCATACTTTATAGACTTCCTGGGAGGATAAAAGGAGATGAAACGATTCACTCTATGTATGCACACTCCTTTCCCCTTCTTCTTCTGTTCAGATAAACAATGTTATTTTGCTGCCCTCATCCACACCTCAGCAGTGTCAGAGATAGGGTTCCCAAGTCCGTTTCTCTTTGTGGTGGGGGGCTCCCAGACGGCGCCCTGAGTTTTCCCCGCCCCCAGCATGCCCGGCGTCATCACGTCACATCCGGCTGACGTGCACGCCGGGGTGGGGTTCCCCCCGGGGCCCGCCGATTCCGCGGTGGCGGAAATTGGGCCTCCAAAGAGGGGGATTATCCGCCCCCCGGGGGGGACTTGGCAGCCCTAGTCAGAGACCAGGCATAACAGAGAGGCTTCCACCCTCCTGAAATCCATTTAAAAGTGCCATGCCACTATGGACAAGGTGTCAGATTATCCATGCCCCCTTTTTACATATCTCGCCAAGTTTTCCCTCATTCAGCCAAAAGGACTGAAGGGGTTACTTGCCAATCCACAATATATATCTTCTTGGTGGTCTTTCTTTTAAATCCTTTTTAAAGGGATGGCAGGGTTTGCCAGGTGCAGAGTGTCCTTAAGCAAAGTTAGATCACTAACAACGGCAGATGGTTTGCGGTCACCTCTGTCTTGGCCAGATTTATGGAGACGCATTACGAGGGAAACAGTGCAATTCTGGTTTGCATTCTAATGTTTGGGTTACTCATGCTTTTGAAACAGTACACAAAAGTCCCAGGAATCACTGCTGAACTGTGTTTGCCTTTAGTGAATTCCATCTTTGGTTATAAGTCTGGCTGCAAAAAAAAAAAACCTGCTCATAAAATACACTGAATGCACAGTACTCTGGCATTTCTTCTCATTGATAAGTTGTTATGGTTGACCCTAACTAACCCTGCAAGAAGCAAGTTACCTAGAAAAGCTAAAAAGGGTAATTTGAATGACACTTGAAGGGAGGGGAGTTTGGGGGAAGTTCCAAAAAAATGCCACACCCAGCTCCCAAAGGGCTAAAAATGGGAGTATTAGGATTCCACTGTTTTTTTACAACTGGATTAAGTGACCCACAATTGGCTTCAATCTTGCTACTAATGGATCTGTGAATCAAGCTGTAACATTACAATCTATCAATAACTATGCTTGCATTTACTATTTGTTCTGAAACTGCCACTGCTAAGTTCTTGATGAAAACAAACTGAAGAAAAACAAGTCCAAAAGCTAACATCTACATAGCTATTTCAAAAAATAGGAAATTATACAACATGCAAAATTGGAGTCAGCATGGTTAGGGTGTGGTTACAGTTACAAGAGACCCAGATTCTAATCTTCACTGTGTCATGGAGGCTTTCTGGGTGACATTGAGCCAAGTCACACAGTTTCAGCCTAACCTACCTCACAGGGTTGTTGTGAGGATAAAATGGGGAAGGGGAGAATGATATACTCCTTCAAGGAAGGGTGGCATATTAAAATGTACTAAATAAATAAGAGGGGGGAAAGAAAAGATAGAAACGTAGGGATGTGTGTAGAAAGTATATCTGAGTCATATTTAGGTGTTTACAGTGCAATCCTAAATATACTTTCCTGTCAATAAGCCCCATTGAATTGAAAGAAGAAGAAGAGGAGGAGGAGATTGGATTTATACCCTGCCTTTCACTCGGAGTCCCACAGCGGCTTACAAACTCCTTTCCCTTCCCCTCCCCACAACAGACACCCTGTGAGGTAGGTGGGGCTGAGAGAGCTCTTTCCAGAACTGTCCTTGAGAGAACTTGTGACTGACCCAAGGTCATCCAGCAGCTGCAAGTGGAGGAGTAGGGAATCAAACCTGGTTCTCCCAGATTAGAGTCTGCATACTTAATCACTACACCAAACTGGCTCTCTGTAGGACTCTGAGTAGATCTGCTTAGGATTACTCTGTCAATATTTCAGATGGTTTCCTTAAATATAGCTATTGCACCCACTCACAGTCTTTATTCCATTTGTTATTAATGCCCATTGGTTTTAATTGGAAGCATATTTCCAGTGGTAATTTTTCCCCTGCCCAACTAGCGTGAAATTCTCAATGATACCACTCATCCATGGTATCCTTCCTGCCTAATTTCAAATAGGATGCCACCCTCCTTTCAAGCGCAATTAAAAGTCTCCCTTGCAGACGGTATGAGAAATTGTGAATTAGTATGCAAGTGGATTTTTCCTAGGATCTCAAGCAGAGGGTGGGGGAGATCGTCCAGGGCTCTGCCTCTATTCCCTCCCTCGGTATGCTGCCAGTGTTCAAAAGCAACACTTTGCCCCAGTCCTGGATACTGAACTAGCATGTACAGACTGTACACACAGTAATGTAGAATCAGAAACTCCTCTTAAATCCACTGAGGCTGTGCAATGTTTGGCAGAACAGAGATCTTATAGAACAGGGGTTTTGAACCCTTTCTCTGCCATGGACCCCTTTGGCAGTCTAGTGAAGCCTATGGACTCCGTCTCAGAATAATTATTGTGCTATGGTAATACATGCGCTTCTTTATTAATGCATTAAATAACAATTTTAAACTTACCTGGTCTACACTTATAACCCATGTGCCTATCCATGTTACAAAAGGCCGTGCCACCTTGTAGAGAGTTAAAAATTCTCATTTGAATTGTCTAGTTTTGCACGACATTAACAAACAATGAAAACAACTCACTTCCACATATTGATCAACAAACAATTGTGGATAGGAAATACTGCAGTACAACAGAGACATCTGGGTCTCCAGTTTGAGAATGTGCGACTTCACCGTTTGGTAGCTGAATGACTACTAGGCAGAGGGTTTTCCAATAGTTGGCCAGATACATCGTACGAACGTCTCTAGACATGAAGACTGTGATCACATGCGATTCAGTGGCGGGTCTAACAACTACCATAATTTCAAAATGGTGATGAGCATAAATGATCTTTCAAGATACCTGCAACAACTGTAATGTGATGTGAAAATATTGGTGATTTCTATTGGTGGCAGAGTCACAGGTACAGGTAATACTGCTGTGGTTTGTTGCCTGCGTTCCTAATTGAAGGAAATGTTAAATTTCCCATCCAAGTTCACAGACCTCCCGGAACCCCAGGTTAAGCACCCCTGATATAGAGAGACTATGGCTGAATCTGCATTTGTCTTTCCCACCGGTGTCCCAACCTTTTGACTCCGTCTTCAAAAAAGCTGTCTACATTTGGTGCCTTTTTCACACCTCAAGAGTGCTAGCATACTTTTGCACATCCACATATGTTTATCGTCCTTTCGGGGCGGCTCCACTGTCATTGCACCTGTGCAGTCAGCAGGGTGTCTGAGGAAAAAAAATAAAGATTAGTTACCTTCCATTACCTCCAACTGCCATTAATTTCCCTTTCAGATTTCTTACAATAACTATATTAATTAACAAGGTCTGTTCAGGTTGTATTTTGATTAGTTTCTATCTCAGTGGGCACCCCTTGAAAAATCTCCAGTTCACTGAAACAAGAAATGCTCGTGGCTAGTTAAGTTCTTGGGGTCAAACTGAAGTCAAAAGAGTTCAGTCAGTGTGGTCTGCTGTATATAATTGCCAACAAATAGGAAACGTTCAAAACTACTGTCATTTACTTTCCCTGTAATTATGCCTTCTGTCACCATGAATGCCTCTCTAGTTAATGAACTGCTCTGTAGGCGTGTGTTTGATAAACTCCGTCTCTGAAACCACTAATGTCATTGTTCATTTGCTAGGGCGCTGAGATAAGAGAGGACAGCTACCTCTTCAAAGGCTCACTGGTAAATCAGAATGTAAAGAATGTATCAGTAATGAACTGTTTGTGCATTCCAAGGTGGAAAATATCCTATGTAACTGGAAATAGAATATGATTCCGTATGACATATACCAGAGATCTTCTCTGTCAACTTTGGCAAAGTTGAGCTGTCAATTCTGGCTTCAGAAATTCCTGGAAATTTTAGGGCAGTGCCTATGGAAAGCAGAGCTGAAGGAGGTCAGTAGGGATGTGATGTCACTCTAGGACTTCTGTTTCTTCTAGGTTTTATGGTACCATAGGGACCATCCTCAAAAGCTGCCATTTCCTCCAAGGGAACTGTACTCTGGAGATCAGTTGGCATTCTGGGAGAATTCCAGGCCACACTTTGAGGTTGGTGTTAAGTCGCTGACTTAACAAAGTAGTCGGAGAGTGATTCAGCAAAGATTCAGCTTTATTCCACAACTCGAACACAGCTCCAACACGGATCAACATCTGATCGCCAGAACAGCTTTTACATTGCAGCTGTTCTGCTTTTAAACTCTCCCAGCTAATGTAGCCACGCCTACTGTACATTTACCAACCAATAAGGTTGTATGCATGTATGCATAAGGACCAATCACGGACATTCCCGCTCAGGGAATTGGTTGGTTCTTCCTGGGCTATCAATGCGATTGGATGGATTTGGATCCTAGCCCAGGACAAACCTTAACATTGTACTTCAATTAGATGATTCATGTATTGTAGTGGCAGCTATTGAATACATTACAGTTGGTAACCCTACAGAGAAAATGGGATTGAAGCTCCTGGTTTTACTCTGTACTGATGAGAAATGAGGAAGGTGTGGTAACCAAGACTGGGTTTATTTATAATGTTATTTAAAATATTTATATCTCACCTTTCCACAATGCACATGGGGCTTACAAAATATAAACATACAATAAAAACCCACAGTTAAACACATGAATTAAAATACATCAGGTAAAAGACACCAAGTTAAATCAACTTGAGTTTTAAACACCTTGCCCCTCTGAGCCCACGTTACCTGCACTGCACAGGCCCTCCCCTGTATCACTCAATGCAGCTAAGCATGCAATATTATTACATTTAATCTGGTTCCAAGTAATGGCATAGTCACTTCTGCTCTGAGACAATGTCAGGTGGCACTGTTGACCCCACCCATTTTTTCCTGTCAAGTCACAGCTGACCTATGGCAACCCCCTGCTGGTGTTTTCAAGGCAAGAGTCATTCATAGGTGGTTAGCCATTACCTGCCTCTGTGTCACAACACTGGTATTCCTGGGTGGTCTCCCAACCAAACACTGATCAGAACCAATCCTGCTTAGCTCCTTAGATCTGACGAGTTCAGGCTAGCCTGGGTTGTCCAGGTCAGTGGATGCCACCCATAGGATTCCATTATGTACCTCTTATCAGAACACCAAGCAAAGACATGAAAAAACAGCATCCATACAACAGACTTGGTCGTTTTTGCCAAACTTCAAAGCATGGGAACATAGCAAAAAAAAAAAAATTACAATAATCGGGCAATTTAACAGCTTCGATTCTCACGGTGAAGCTATATTAAAAACTGAAGCCATGTTTTAGCTAATTGAAGATGCTCTGAAATGTATGAATGGCATATGCAAACGGTACATTTATGCAATAGAGATGGCACTTGGAGGCATATTTTACGTTGCTTCATTAAACCTTGCCCCAGGTGTGCTTAACCACTCAAGGTGAGTATTAATGGACCAATAAAAAAGACCCTGGGGCACCTTAGTGTTAAAATGCTATGGCTATGTAAGTTTAAATTAATTTTTAAAAATAGCTTTTAAAAACAATTTCCTCTCATATTTAATACATCTTCCCAGATATATACGCCAGAACAGAAAAAATGAAGAAATGAAAAATAACAGAGTACATTCTTGTAAAGAGTACCTTAATGAAATGAAAGATCTTCCCAACTCGTTGACATAATTTATTTCTAACTCCCTTCATGGCTTTAGCGATCTAATGTTTTATTATGAAGTCCTTTGTGTACATTCAAAGTTTTACTGTGGCTGCTCTTCACAGCACATCTTTAAACTGTTGAGGAGAATTCAACAAGCTTGTAGAATTCTCACTGCCTGTAACAGGAACATTTAACATTGACGCAGTAGCTTTCAGTATCTAAAGAATTTTAACCACATTGCCAATAAAGCCTCACAACAACCTTGCAAGATATGTCAGTCAGAATTTTTATATCCATATTGTATAACCCAACCTCCTATGATTTTGTAGATGGAGACAGAAACACATTTATTGCTCATCTCCGTTTCCAAGCTGAAGAGCCAGCACTGTCCGAAGACTTCTCCGTGGTCATGTGGCCGGCATGACTAAACACTGAGGTGCACGGAACGCTGTTACCTTCCCACCAAAGAGGTACCTATTGATCTACTTGCAATTTCTTGCTTTCGAACTGCTAGGTTGGCAGGAGCTGGGGCCAGAGACAGGAGCTCACTCCGTCACGCAGCACTAGGGTCTCGAACTCTTTAGGTTTCGCTCTGCTACTGCACTGTTATAACTTCTGCTGTCTGCACTATTTTATTGCCCTATGGTTTCGGCTAAGTTGAATTGTGGCTTCTCATGGATGCAACCTGATGTGGTTAAAAGCACTCTAAGCCCTCCCCCAAGCGCTAATCGGAGGCTTATCTGCTGTTTACCTTCTGACAGCACACAGAAGAATGTAAGAAACTTTTCCCTTGTTTGAAAAGCTAAGAGTGAATGATTTTATCTTGTTTTGTGATTTTTATATTGCCTGAAAAGTTATAGAAAGATCCCTTCTACATACATACATACATTCTGCAAAGTAAACACCCAGTCTTTACCGTTTTTTGGCTATTTTTGCTTTCTTGTTTGAACCAAAAGCTGGGCAAAACTGAAAGCTGAGAAGATCCTTCTCTTTGAATGTAAAGAGAAGTTTATGGCTTGTTGGCTTGTTGCCTTAAGTAATTTATTGCCTTGTGTAAAGCGAATGGGTGCCGGCAAACACTAGAGAAGAGGGAGGAGAAAAACAACAACATTCCCGGCCAGCAAGCAGGAAAAAATAGCAGATTTTTTATACCACTTTGAAACAAGTAGCATACCCGTATAAAGAAAGACGGCGTCAAGAGTGCTTTAAAAATTAACATGCAGATTCAGCCTGAATCTGCCCCTGACTCGGTTGTGCTAACTCGGATACAATAAAGCTGTTTGTCTGCAAAAGAGGTCGGGTCTCAACCGCTATTGGGCCAGGTCATTAAGGACTGGTCTGTGCTCAGATCTTCCAAATGTCTGCTTAAGCTGAATTACAGCCACAGAGGCAGAAGGACTGGATTCTGCTTTTTCTTTGTGGTAGGGACTGATTTTGATCAGCAAAATCATGTGGGAGGCAGAAGGGCTCAATTCCTTCTTCCCTCACCACGTGGCCCCAATTTGAATTGGGGCCCTGCATGGCTGTAATTGAGTTTCATGTTGGAGATTCATGATTCGCATCACATCTTGATTAACCCTTAGACAGTACACCAGGAGTTAGCATCTAGCATTTCTACCAGCTGACAAAATAAGGTGATAAACAAACATAATCCTAAACAGAGTTGTGTGTGTTAAGTTCCATCAGGTCGCTATGAATTAATGTCCTCCAAATAGGGTTGCCAATCCCCAGTTGGGGGCAGGGGATCCCCTGGTTTGGAGCCCCTTCCCCTGATTCAGGGTTATCAGAAAGCAGGGGGGGAATAGCTTTCGGGCACTCCATTATACTTCATGGAGACTGGTCCCCATAAGGTATAATGGAGAATCAATCCGTGGGTATCTGGGGCTCTGGGGAAGGGCTGTTTTTTGTTTTTGTTTTTCAGTTAGAGACACCAAACTTTCTGCATAGCTGCTGGTGTTTCTCCTCAAAAAGCCCCCCAATTTTCAAAAAGATTGGACTAGGGGGTCCAATCCTATGAGCCCCCAAAGAAAGCTCCCCCATCCTCCGTTATTTCCAATGGAGGGAAAGCATTTAAAAGGAACACGGTCCCTTTAAATGTGAAGGCAGCTCAACCAGAACTTGGTTTGGAGTACCCTTTCCTGGAGCCATCCTCCCCTCTTCCGGAGCCTCCTGGAAAGTCCCTGCCCACTTGTCAGCCTCACCTGGCAACCCTACCTCCAAAATGTCCTATTGTTAACAGCCTTGCTCAGGTGTTGCAAACTCTGGCCTGTGGCTTCCTTGATAGAGCCAATCCATCTCAACTTTGGTCTTTCTTTTCTCCTGCTGCCTTCAACTTTTCCTAGCATTATTGTCTTTTCCAGAACTCTCGTCTTCTCCTAATGGGACCAAAATCCAATAGCCTCAGTTTAGTCATTTTTGCTTCTAGGGAGAGTTCAGGCTTGATTTGATCTAGAGCCCCTTTATTTCTCTTTTACCTTTCTAAATATATCGAAGTCAGCCATTTTGGAAGGGTGCCATGGGGCTTAGCATGTCATTGCGAGGTGATGGACAGATCCAGAGGTCATTTCGGGGGGGATCGTGGGGGATCGCACTTCCCCCGGGTGAGGTACGGGGGGTGGGGCACATGACAAAGCCCCGCCCCCTGCTTCCGGCCGCCCCGCTTCCGGCCCTCATTCAGCCAGGAGGAGGCAGGAGAAGAGGGAGGGTAAGTTGCTTCCTCCATGCCTCTCCCCACCCCTGCCTGGGGCCAGGGAGGGCCTTCGTGGGGCTTCCTTGCACTCCCGCCGGCCTTGCAGGTCCACCCCCGGGCCCCTCATGGGGCTCGGCAGTGGAGCTGCAAGGCCGGCGGTGGCGGCCGGGACCGTTGGGGGCGGGGTGTGTGGCCTTATGACACACTTCCGGTGATGTCAGGGGGTGTGGCCTTATGACACACTTCTGGTGATGTCAGGGGGTGTGGCATATGCTAATGAGTTATGCTAATGAGTTCCCCTAGCTCTTTTTCTACGAAACGATCCCTGGACAGATCACAAATGAAGCACAAAGCAAAATATGAAAACAACACACTTTTTGAGTGAGAGCTGCTAATAATTGATGAGTTGTGGAAAAATAGAATCAAAGTTGCCAGTTAGGACACTACTTTGCCAATGTTCCCAATTAGGGCGCCTCTTTGTTTAATTTTCCTTTGAAATTCTTGTTTTATTAGAGCTACTCTAGGATTCAAGACACAGGCACATCAAAATGAAATATGCCAGCCCTTCTGCCATCTTCCCCCCCCTTCTTTTACTGCCATATCCTATGAGATCCCACTAAGAGTTGTATTTTCAGTGCAACTGCTTGAATTCGCATAAGATTTATCTCATCCTATAAAAGCACAATTCATTAAACAGTCTGATAAAAGTGGTCTGTTTAAACTAAGACAACTTTATCACAGTCATTTCAATTATTTAACAATGCTTTCTTAAATAAGTGCTTAACGCTTACTTTTGACAAGTATGCCTTTCAGTTAGTATTTCACAGAATGGGAGCACTCCATGAAAATATCCATTGCAAGTCACCATCAATTGACAGTTTCTGAACACCATTACATGCTAGTGTCAATTCTCACACGCATGCAAAAAATACTGCACTAATCTGCTACTGGGGTCAAAAAGATCTCAGCTGTAGCGTAGTATTTTAAAAATTAGACGTATTTGACAAGGATTATAATATACCTTTTCATTATTTTAAGGCATTAAAATATCACTTCCTTAACAATAATTTAAGAAATTATTGTAGACAATAGGGATAGGTTGAAACACCCAATTCAGCTCTGCAGAGTTTTGGCAGATAAGAGGATGAAATCATTCTACTCTGAGAAAAGTAGGGAAGGCACCATGGCTCAATGGTAGAGCATCTGCTATGCATGCTGAAGTTCCGAGGTTCAGTCACCAAACACCCCAACACCTTGCATGACCCCAACACCTTGCATGACCATTGTCAGGCTCAATACAAGGCAGCTTCATGTGTTCAGATCCCGGAAGATGAAATTAGTTCCTCTTAGGGATGGGCATGAATGGAACCACTTACGGTGGAAGAGCCCTGATCTACTGGACCCTCTAATTACTGCCCGAACTAGTCCCCCCTTAAGACAACTGAAGCAGACCAATGGAGTTAATGTTCAAAATGGTGGAACTTTGCTAGCACTTTATTACTATGTTGATTTTAACACTGTATTTATATTGATTGTGTTTTATGTATTTTTTGAATTTGTACTATTGGAATTGTGTTTTATGTATTATTAGAATTTTTATTCTGTTCTGTAAGCCACTCTGAGCTGGCCTAGGCCGGGAGGGCAGGATAACAAATTAAATAAAGCAAAGCAAAATTCGTCACAAATTTTACCCTGTTGATGGTTCGCAAACCAAAGTTTGTGATGGATTGACTGTCACCAACTTCTATCAACTTTTAAAGCAGTTTGTGTGACTTCATGGACAGCGCAGAAAGCAGGTGTTTAGAGGGACTCCAAGTCCCTTTAAACCCCTGCTTTCTGTTCCCTGTGAAAGCTGCAAAAACAGCTGAGTGGCGGGGAGCAGGCTTTAAACTTTAAAGGGACTGCACAAGAAATCCTGAAACAGGGCTGCTCCCTGCCACTCTGCTGTTTTTCGGGCTTTCTACAAACCCTGTTGAAAGGGGTTTGCAGGGCCACAAACCATGAACTGGTTCAGGGCCATAAACTATGAACCACAAACCGACATGAACCACATTTTTCTGGCTCATGCCCATCCCTAGTTCCCCCCATTCACTCCAAAGATATGCAAAGAGGCTCAGCATGGCTAAAAGACCAACTATATTTTATGACCAGGGACTTATGAAAAGATCTACAATGCCTTTCAAAACTGTAAGCAGCAGCCAGAGACCACAATTCAGATGAGAACACCTTGCATCGTGCAAGGACTTCTCTCTAATCTTCTTGGGCTGGGCTGGTTTGAACCACTTCGTAACAGATCTACTAAACTGATGATTCCGCATTCAACCGATGTTAAGCCTGTGTTCACTGAGGAATTGAAGGGATACATGGGTCTTCCTGTTTTATCACTCCTGGACCCTTCCATGGCTTCCATACACATGATCACACATGATGACATGAAGCTGCCTTATATTGAATCAGACTGTCGGTTCACTGAGGTCAGCATTGCCTACTCTGACTGACAGCAGCTCTCCAAAGTGTCAGGGAGAGGTCTTCACATCACCTATTCCCTGATCTTTTTAACTGGAGATGCCAAGGACTTATTCTGGGACCTTCTGCGTGCCAAGCAGATGCTCTACCACTGAGCCTCTTCCCAGAAACCACACCATGTCCCATTTGCACTTTGAGCAAAGATTGGTGCAGAACACGATCATCTCATAGCACAAGGCATACTAAAAATCCATGACACATCTTACATGCAAGATATCCATTGTTGCTCCAAAGAAGGTCAGAGGCAACCTATATTATCTGTAATGACTACAAGAACAGCATACATAAGGAGCTACAACAGCACCCATATCATATTCTAGTGTAGAATCAAGTGTTAGCTTGGCTATCAGTCTTGGGCTGTCAACAACTCCATGTGGACAATATTGTTACTGATGCCCAAATCATCGTCGCTTACCATGGAGCTTTCAGAATAAAGCACCTCCATTTTTTAATTTACATATACACACGAAGCAGCTTCAACTGAACCAGACCATCACTTCATCAAAGTCAGTACTGTCTACTCTGATTGGTAGTAGCTCTCCAGGATATTTCTTTATTTATTTAATTCATTTTAATTTATATTCTGCCCTCCCCGTAAGCGGGCTCAGGGTGGATCACAGAGAAGAAGAAGAAGAAGAGATTGGATGTATACCCCGCCCTTCACTCAGAGTCTCAGAGCAACTTACAAACTCCTTTCCCTTTCCCTCCCCACAGCAGACACCCTTTCGAGGACAGCTCTGACAGAACTATGGCTTGCCCAAGGTCATCCAGCAGCTGCAAGTGGAGGAGTGGGGAATCAAACCTGGGTTCTCCCAGATTAGAGTCCGCACACTTAACCACTACACCAAACAAAGCAAAATCTAAAACATAACATAAAAATATCAAGACATATTCAAATATAATTTACAGAACAATTAAAATGGTTTAAAACAGCATCGCTTAAAAACAGGTCGTGCTATTCATATTCATAGATTTCAAGCTGGTGTCATTTGGTCTCTAGAATCTTCTCAGTCTGGGCCACACAGAGATGGTAAACTTCAGGGGGGAGGTGAGATTTTATTGACTGGCCGCTGCCTCAGCCATAGCCATGGTTGAACAGCTCCATTTTACGAGCCCTGAGGAACAGTAATAAGTCCCACAGGGCCCTGATCTCAGATGGGAGCATGTCCCACCAGGCCAGGGCCAGGTTGAGGCCTGCTGCCTGATCCTTTCAGCTGGAGATGCTGAGGACTGAACCTGGGACCTAATTCATGCCAGGCAGATGCTCTACCACTGAGCCACAACCCCCTCCCCACAGGGCCCCTGGCATTTTTCAGAATTTCATAGAAGACATTTTTAAGAGAATTCCTTGAACTGTACCATATTATGATGATATCCTTAATGCTGTTAGATCCACTGAGGAGCTTGGAAAATGGGTGTGTGAAGTCCCACATCAGTTTGCTGATGCTGGTCTCCACATTGTACGAAATGTTTGTGTTTGGTGTCTCCCAGACTGATTTCCTTGGCTATCTCATTGATGCAAATAGCACGTGTCCTTCTCCATTGAGGGTGAAAGCAAGCCACATTGTCCTTGTGCCACAGACCAAGCTGGAACGCCAAAATTTTCTGGGGCTCCTGAACTTCTCTCATACATTCCTTCAGCATAAGGCTTGCTGCAACAGAACCTCTACATCACTCTCTGGATAAGCAGAACTAGTGATGATGAACAGCTTAACACAATACAGCTTTTGGTGCTGTGAAGTACCTGTTATCACATGAGAGTATATTGGTCCATTTATGATGAACAAAAGCCACTGATTCTCATGTGTGATCCTTTCCCATATAGGGTGGTCCTGAGTCACCAGCCTGAGGACTCTCAAGAGGAACCCACTGCACTCTTCTCAAGGAAATGACTCCAACAGAACATCACCTCTTCACAATACATGGACCACCAGATGCTATGATCACATAACACCGCCTCCATTTCATCTAGCCACAAATATGCAGCCACATGATCAGAACAAGAAAGGATGTATTAAAATGGATTGTTCTGGGTCTCTGGGAACAGACAGCTGACAATTCTACTAGATCGTCTGTATGTTGACCAGGCTGAGAACCAACCACCAAGAATGCTGATGGTGTTCCTACCACATAAGGGGCCCAGAGTCATCTGTGTGCATTTTCCCCAGATAACTTAATCTGTGTCAGGAAATAAGGATCTGGCTCAGCATTAATCCCTGCTACTGTGAAGATCAAATCAGTCAATCCTAAAAGAAATCAACCCTGACTGTTCCCTGGAAGGCCAGATAATGAAACTGAAGTTCAAATACTTTGGCCACCAAATGAGAAGGGCGCGCTCACTGGAGAAGACCCTGATGCTGGGAAAGATTGAAGGTCAAAGAAGACGGGGACGGCAAAGGAGGAGATGGTTAGACAGTGTCATAGATGCAACGAACATGAAGTTGAGCCAACCTCAGAGGACGGCGGAAGACAGGAGGGCCTGGCGGGAGCTGGTCCATGGGGTCGCGAAGAGTCGGACTCGACTGTGCGACTGAACAACAACAACAACAACTGTGACTCATGATACAGAGTCATTATCCTACCAGCTGGCCATGTGCTACAATGACACATGGACTAGACGAGGACATGGCCACCCTGCTATACAGCAGCATTACGATCACTAAAATAATCTGTGTGAATTGTTTGGATGCTTTATTGATGGCAGCTATTATGCGAGGATATTATGTATCAAATTCATCTGTGCAAAACATTCAAATGAAAATTCAGAGTCAAAGAAGAGCATACAAATTAATTGAGGAGCTGATAAAATCATAGAAAAGCTAAGTTAATAGAAGAGCTATGTTCATTTGTTGGTACCTCTAGCGAAAGAATCAGGTAGCAGGTTATACAAAAGGCCTCTTTCTGGATCCTGGAGAGCCAATGACAGTCAGAGTAGACAATAGTGGGCTAGGTGGACCAGACAAACTGAGCATGGTTCCTAGACTATGACCCAGAATCCTCTGCAACACACTGAGTTTTGGTTGCAGGTCTCTAGGGGTCCTTGGCAGACAAATAGGGTTGCATACTGGTATCCCGCAGGGAATGGGGGTCACGACTTACCAAGAGAGGGAGAGATGTCCAGGCTACATCACCAGCAATGTGGTGATGTCACTTCTGGCAAGTACTAGAAGGGATGCCATCACATTGTGATGTCCCAGTGACGCTCTGTCATTTGGGCAAAAACTCTATGGTAAAAATGGCTTCTGCCATAGAGTTTCCCCCCAAATACCAGAGAGTGACGCACCAGAAATGACGTCGCTGTGTTGCCAGTGACATAGCTTGGCCTTCCCTTCTGCTCCTGGTAAGTCCCCCCACTGGCCAGCTGATCAGCAGTGTGGGGCAGGACCTGGGGGCAGAAGATCCCCCAGCTTTAGTGGGGGGCTGGCAACCCTACAGACAAACCAATGCAGAAAAGGTTCCCTGAAGACAGAAACTGCCAGGTTAAGGGTCATAGTGAACCAGAAAAGACACCTTGTTCCCCACCCATACCCAAGTTCTACACTGGAATCTATAGCTCAGCATGAGCTAAACAGTCTCCCTTTCAAACAAAATGGTTTCTAACCCAGAAAGGGGATATATAAATAGAGCTAACTAGAAAGAAACCCTATTTATGTGCAGTTGTTTATGTATACCTTTTGTGTGCCATCAGTGAGTGATATACAACCTTTGAAAAGAAATGGATTTATTATGACGGCCGTCTGGGCCACTTGCGTGGTATAAATATACATACTGCTAAATATACGGCACCCAAGCACAAACATATATATAGGCAGTAAGTCTTAGTTATACAAGAACTAAAGGGAAGACAATGCCTTCTGGCTTAACGGAGGGAATGTAATTTCTATAATGAATGGTTTGCATCCTTAATACCTTAGACCCAAGCAGTTGTGCTGAAGTTTCGTAACAGAAACTGGAATGGTGGCATTATCATTAACAAGAGAATGGGCCCCAAACAAATGAACATTATATTAGCCAAGCACCCATGGAAGGAGCACAATTGTTGCTTTCAAAGAAAAGAACGTGTCACCCCATTCTCAATGCTTAATCAGTAGCCAAAAAGGGAGGGGAAAAACACAAAAGAGCCATTAGTTTTTATTGATGATAACGAGATATGCTTCTGTTACAAATCCAAAGCCAGCTCTTCAGTGCTAATGTTTATTATTACTCTGCGTAGCTGTAGGCTGCTGAGAACCTCATATGTCTTAGCCCTTATATCATCATTTTAAAAAGATTAATCTTTAGACAATGATCTCCAAATACCATTAATCTTGGTCTTGGACTTGTTTGTTGTTCTTGTGCAGTAATCATGAATGTCAAAAAAAAAAGGCCGCCCCATAGTAGATGGAGACGAAGGACCCCCTTCAGTGTTGACTTAGAGTGGGGTTTCTTGGTACACTATGGCAGAAAACATGGCTCTGAGGAAGACCACCCATTTGGTGAGCTAGAAGCTAGAGAGGCAGCCGGGAAGCTGGGGACAGAGGTGTATGAAGGACGGCTCTGTAACTTATGGTTGGTACACATGTATCAGTGTTTTCTATGGCAAAGTCATAACATGTGGATAATATATGTGTGTTGTTTAAACACAGGAACTCAGTCTGGGAACCTTGACTGAGACATGGTTCTCAGATACTTCACTGTCTTGGGTTCACTATGTGGGGGAAAAGCAACACCAAAGTAGTTTAATAAATAGATATCTTTATTTAAATTTATTTATTCAAAACATTTCTATCCCACCTTATTGTTTCAGACACAAAGCAGATATATGGGTATTTAAAAACCCAGGTGCGTCACCCACACTTTAGATGTTTGCTGCAGGAATACAGGTGTACCAGCACAGTTATCTTCTCTGATGAAACAAAACCCACCATGAGATAGACTTCAATTAAAGCTGGCATTAGACATTCTGGGGGATGGTTACTGTGGATCTGTCTATTTATTTATTTATTTATTTATACATTTGATTTGATATCCCGCTCGAACCCCTTGTCTAGGGGTCTCTGAGCGGCTTACAGATTTTTGGTGCTAATCACCAGGGGTTTCCAGCCAACACCTTTTCTGGCACCCATCAAGTGTTTTCAGAAAGTGGGTGGGGCCAGGTAGGGCTTTTGCCCAGCATGGCTTCTGATTGGCCGTTGGAGATTTGATTGGCTGTACAGATTTTTTTTGAAATGTTGCTTTGGCAGCAGCTGCCACCACAGCACAAGGATCTATTCTATGTTACTGAAGGTAAGCTGAGGCAATAATTGGGGCTGGCTCTGCCCCCTAAGGCAGCCATTTTGTTGCTGCGCCCACCATGCCATGTCAGAACTCCAAATGTGCTTGCAGGCTCAAAAAGGTTGGGGACCCTCATCTGTCCTAGCATGACAAAGGGAAGGGTAATGCATCTTAACCAGTGTTCCCTCTAAGCTGAGTTAGTGTGAGCTAGCTCACAGTTCTTTAGCCTCCGGCTCACACATTTTTGTCTGAGCTCAGGAAGGATGGCTCCAGAGCTAACTAATTTACACATAGTCACATAAGAGATATTATTTTACTATTGTTCTGATTGCTGCTATATTATCTGTATTTGCTGCATTATGGTCTTTGATCGCAATAAACTATTACAATCTTAAATAAATGCACTTGAAAATAAACTAATTTATGCAGTAGCCAAATGGCTCACTCACAACTTTAACGCCAGCAGCTCACAAAGTAGAATTTTTGCTTACAAGACTCCACAGCTTAGAGGGAGCATTGCTCTTAACAACACTTGAAGTCTCTTCAGTTGGCTTTAAATGATGACAAATGGCTCTTGCCAAATGCCCATCAGGACTTGCAAGAGATGAGCCCCACTCTGAGACAAGGGGAGAGGACAGTCTGTGAAAAGAAACTGTAGCTGAGATTCTGGTAGAAACAAAGAGAGAAGCAGACAAAAACAGCTTTGGGTTAGCTGGGGATCTGATGTGGCATAGAGGACCTCTGCCCTCAAACATCTCTGCCCTCTGTGCTCTGCCAGTATGTCTGTATATATGTAAATAAAACAAATACTACAAAAATGCCATAAGTTTCTGATGCTCTGTTCTCTAAAGGGAACCAACCCAGTTAAAGCACTATCCTTGGAGTTTCTCTCCACTTATAACAGCAGGGGTCATTTCGTAGAAAAAGAGCTAGGGGAACTCATTAGCATAACTCGTTAGCATATGCCACACACCCTGACATCAGGGGCCCGGTGGTGGACCTGCAAGGCCAGCGGAAGTGCGAGGAAGCCACGCCAAGGCCCTCCCTGGCCCCAGGCAGGCAGGGGTGGGGAGAGGCAGGGAGGAAGCAACTTACCCTCCCTCTTCTCCTGCCTCCTAGTTGAATGAGGGCTGGAAGCGGGGCAACCAGAAGCAGGGGGCGGGGCTTCATCGTGTGCCCCACCCCCCTGCACCTCACCTCACCCCCCTGCACCTCCCCCGTGTTCCCCCCCGAAATGACCTCTGGATAACAGTATTTTAGACTACCATTTTTTAAAGTCTAGGTCTGCATATCACCGTGTTCATTCCTTGTTGGAGGAGGAAAAACTCAACAAATACAAACATTAATGCATGTATGCATTCAGATTCCATTTCCAAATGGTAATACTGCAAACGACATGAAAAGATTCCACATACTCATGTATTACAGCGGAACAATACATACAGGATTGCCCTCCAAGTGCAATCCTAAATAGGAGTAATACTTTTTGTACATCCATTGAAGTCAATAGGCTTAGAAGGGTGTAACTCTATTTAGGATTGCAGTGTTCATCCTGTCTGTGGCTGGTTCTGCATCTGGCATTCGCTCCACATTTTCTCAACACTGAGGAAAAGGTGCAGCTCAAAACCACATTCAAATACCCTGGGGCCAACACTATACTGATTGCAAAGTCACCCCTGAATAGCCATAAATCTATGCACAAGGTACCATAAAACCTGATGATCAAAGAAAGTGGAAGTTGCATGCAGTGCAGAGGGTACCATAAAATCTGATGATAAAAGGAAGTGAAGGCAGCATGCAATGCAGAGGGGAATTTCTGTTCCAACGTGGATTTGCTAAAACAATGGAGGGAAACACCAATGCAGAAACGCCCTGTGAAACCAGGATTTTTCCTGTAGGACCACAGACCTGAGTTGTCCAAAAGCTCAGTTGCAGAGAAACTTATCTTACTTGATTAGCAGTCTTCCAGCTTATAAAGAGTTCTTCCTTTCAATCTGGTGCAGATTATGACAGGATTCACCTCTGTGCTCTAGAATCTAATTTCAATGCCAAGGCGCACATAGGGAGGGCCACGAGTGATGCTAAACAATACATCTGAGCATATACAGAATTCACTTCCCTCCTTCCCAATCCACATCAATGAGTTGAACATGCTTTCCTCCCCACTTTGGTACCACATTGCTCAAGTCTTTTTTAGAGGTTACTAGAGAGAAGATGAACTCTGAGTTGCCATTTCAAATGACGGGGATGTCAGGCGATGACACAGTTGCCATCTGGTGGGGGGGAGGGGGTGATCGTGTGAATCTAGTCCACAGATACCAGTCTACAGCTGCCAACGCATGCATAGACATCGTTGCAAATTTGTTTGTTTGTTTTATATTTAAACCCTGTTAAACCACTTCTAAAGTATGCAAGCAATGACTTTGAGAAGAAGTAATTGTGATATTAAATTTTATTGAAATTTCCCTGGCACTGATTTGTGTACGGGCTCCCTCTCCAAGTTCCCACGAAGCTGTAAAACGTTTAAAATACTGTCTGTGCAAATGCAAAATTTATGAATTCACACATCTCTGGTTGATTTATGTGAAATAATAATGCACTATTTAATGCTTAAACATGGCTAGGAGCAATGCTCGCCTATCAAGATGTACAATGGAATAATAGATTTATAAGACGGATAACCTTCCTGCCTAGAGAAGCTTGTTTAAAGGTGTTGTACAGATATATTAAACTATATGTAATTTTATACTAACTTAATGCTGTAGGCCTATACTGGAAGCAGTAAAAGATTACAGCCACAGCATTTGCAATAATAAAATGAGCTGGCCATCCAACATAATAGTGTCTGAGGAGTAAAAAAAAAAAAAGTTCTTTATGATGGCAAACTTTTTGCTCCTGTCTAAAATCTTAATGGCCGCCCATACAACCCGAACACATAAAAACTCTTTGTCATAAGCTCTGATTGAATTTAATGGATTTCGTTTCTGCTGCATTCCTCGCAGGGCCAAAATGCCGTCTTCCTGTCCCGTGCAATCCCAGGGGCTCCTCATTGAAACGAATGAGACTTGCAGGAGGGAGCTGATGGTTCTCCTGAGGAGCGATGCTATCAGAGATCTGACTTTTATGCTGAGGAGTAGAATGAGGGTCAAAAGCAAGAATGGATGGTTAGGCTGGTGGATGCAGTTCAGATCCTGGTAAAATTGATATCGGAGTCAGAGAGTGTGATAGGAGACTGTCCCCTGCTCTCCTGAGCGCCAAACAGGGGGTATAGGCGCACTGCGCCAAGATAACTGTGTATGCAGGCAGTTTTGTTTGCCATTGTTATGTAGTGGGTTGCCGCATGGATAAACGACCGACGACGACGTAGTGCATAGCACGCTTTATTAGGCACACAACAAGAACCAGGAACAAATGGCCGGCAGGCCAACTATATACATACCTGGGGACACACCCCTGGTCACCATTGGTGGGTTTGAATCTCCCGCCACGGTTCCCATTGGTTCCCCAGTGGAGGGACTAGGAGCCTAGTCCCTATTGTTCTTCCAGAGTCAAGCTCTGGCTGTCGGTGGTGGTCAGCATACACTACAGCCATGCTTTCTTCTCCAGTGCCAAAGAGTCTAATCAAAATTGAACCTGAACAGAAGACACGTGTGAAGAAAACGTGCTAGTGAAGAAAACATGGTGCAGCGTTTCAGCCTGTCCAGGTTCTGTCTGTTGGCACATATGTAGGGGTAAAAAAAGGGGGGGGGGATATGTAGGGGTGCCAGCTTTCCGGTGGGAATTGGGATCCCCTGGAATTACAGCTCATCTCCAGACTGCAGAGATCAGTTCCTCTGTGGAAAATGGATGCTTTGGAGGGTGGACTCTGTGGCATCTTACCCCACTGATGTCCCTGTTCTCCCCAGGCTCAATGCCCAAATCTCCAGAAGTTTCCCAACCTGGATCTGGCATGTCGCCAATCCTACATATATGTTCTTTGCTTCCGGCACCCAGTTAGGAAACTACAACTATCATGTATGAGTGGGAAGAGGCTGCATAAGTCGATCACCATTGTTTTCTCCCCCAAAGCCCCAAGTATTCCGAAAGCCTTTGCTGAGGGTCTTGAACAAAACACCCTGTGGCACAGGAACTTCACTGAGGAGAAGGAGAAGAAGAGATTGGATTTATACCCCACCCTTCACTACCTGAAGGAGTCTCAGAGCAGCTTACAATTTCCTTCCCTTCCCCTCCCCACAACAGGCACCCTGTGAAGTAGGTGGGACTGAGACAGCTCTTTCGAGAACTGCCCTTGAGAGAACAGCTCCGAAAGAACTTATGACTGACCCAAGGACACACCAGCAGCTGCATGTGGAGGACTGGGGAATCAAACCCAGTTCTCCCAGAATAGAGTCTGCACTCCTAACCAGTACACCAGACTGGAGGGGTGTGGCATTTAATTAATGGCATGACATTTAATTCAGAAGTATCCCCACCACCAACCTTCAAGAGAGGCTTTTACGGATGTGGGGGGAGGGGCTTGCTGAGTGAAGACAGGGAAACTCTGTTTGTACGAATTTCTATTAATGTATTGTAGAACTAAACCCAGAGCCTTGTGCATGTCCCAAATGTGCAAAAAGGTAAAGACTGTACTGAGAAAATCTATGTAATGTACAATTTGTACACATGCAGGCTCTCTGAAGAACTGCTGGCCAAAGTGTAGAGATCAGGAGAAGAGCCAGATGTTACAGTCTTCATGATTATATTCACATTTTGACATATTCACAGGGCTCAGGAGTGTGGATATGTTTTCATAGAAAGGAAGGATCCCCCCCCCCCAAATATTTTTGGTCCTACCCTAAAGTTGCTCAGGATTTTAAAAAGGTGTCAATGTAATTCTAGTCACTTTTAGATGTGAAATTCCACTGAGTCCAAATATTATATTATTGGGATTTTTGCATGATATGATCACAAAAGATTAATTCATATGGATGTGTATACTACAAAAATGTAAGTCTGAGAGTGAGCCAGTGTTGGATTAGAAAAGTCTGGGATGTTGTATATCTTACTAAATGAATTTATTACACAAGATCGGATCATCAGAAAAAGAGTGTTTATGTCCGAATCGGATCTCTGATAGCCATGCTCCTTGGTTGATCACTGGGTCAGACTACATGCACCCTGGTGCTCTGATGTACATAGCTTGTTAACTGTCTCTGCATTCTTATCTCTGTTTTCTCATCCCTACTTATAGTTCCCATACTCCATGTAACACCTGCTAGCAATGTATCAACTAGTTCACACAGATCCTCCTCTGACATTCTCAGGATGTGGGGGACGGTTGAGATATGCCTGAATGTGTATTGTAGATAGAGCACTTTGAAACTCTGTATAAGGGTCCTCCTACACGGAGGCCAGGAGATTGTTCCCGTTTCTAATTTCTCATGGCCTTGTAGGAAGTATTTCAGATAAACATTCACACCATTATAATTTGTACTTTGTTAACCTGTCTCTATTACATGTAACCATGACGTATGAATGTGGGCCGAGCCAAAGTTCTCGTAGTTCATGCTTTTGAATTATTTGCCAGTACTGTCAAAGAGTTTGATTCACCTGCAGCTCTTCTGATTTCTACAATAAAATCCATAAACGGACTTATTGCGTCTGAGAGTTACTGTAGAGTCTCACAGTTTAGCTCATTCTTGTGGGCTTATTTATTAATTATTGGAGTGATTAATGTAAGCAAAATGTGCAACTATATGTATTCTTCGATCTGATATCATGCAGTGTTGGAATCACTGTATCTGATCGCTGGCATATCTGACCTCTCTCTATCTGGATAGTGCAATCTGTACACTCAGGACCAGCCCTGGTTAACATTTAGAAGCAGGTAGGTTAGCAAAATTATATGCAACATTAGATGGGAAATGTTGGTATTGCCATGGAGCTAAGGCAACATTTTGTCATATGTAGTAGAAATGTCCACATGCTGGAAAATTGTAATAGAAACATTATCAATTGGTATAGGTTTTTGAATTTTTTGTGTACCCGAAATGTGTCTATTGAATTATGCAGCAGAGATTCCTAAAAATGTAAATGTTAAATGTAATTACTGTAGTTCACTTAGTGTTTACCTGTTTCTGGAAAACAGACTCTGTCCCAAGTAAAAAGGATTTATCATGATAAAGCTGACTTTTTGATTGGAAGAGAAAATATGAATTGTCTTACTGCATGGGAATCAATATTATTTCTCATGGAAAACTGATTAATTGTGATACGTAAATATTCAAAATATTTGGGGATGTTGAATTACGATCATTGCTTTCTTCCAAATCTCTCAGCCCTAGTGGTACCCTTACATTTCCTCTAGATCAAAGAGACTGATGGGGGGTGGGGACAGAGGCAAGAATTTTTAAAAAATGGCTGAAGTTCCCCACAAATTGAGTCCTCACCTATACCACAAGCTAGCTCTGTACACTGATAGGAAAGTGTATAGCCTGGGAAGAGATCAAGAGGATCAGAATAGCTGAACTAGTATTTTTGAACCCATTTGTGGGGTTTGGGTTTCTTTTCCATATAAGGTACACTTTTGCAAAAACAACCCAAGCAGTTCTAGATGGATTCTTTTAATAGTCATTCATTATTCTGGCAATCTCATTTTTAATTCCGAAGCTGAGAATCCCACACACTAATTTATTGTTGCTATTTTAAATCCCTCTTTTTTAGATTTTCCCCCCTTGATTCGCTTTTTCATCCTGTTTGCTGAAGCCATCTTGAACATACTGAGGATGTGAGATAGAACAATAACTATTTAGACGACCGTTTCGAAACCAATTTTAATACTGCAGAGTCAGCAGCAGCCACGGTTGGGACAGCGACCCAAGAAGCATCCCCTGTAGCATCGTGTTGGCAATATGCCCACATCCCACAATAACACAAACATATTAAGTTAGGGTTGCCACCAGTGTTCCCTCTAAGCTGAGTTAGTGTGAGTTAGATCACAGTTTTTTAGTCTCTGGCTCACACATTTTTGTCTTTGCTCAGGAAGCATGGCTCCAGAGCAAACTAATTTATGCAGTAGGCAAATCTCTCACTCACAACTTTAATGCCAGTAGCTCACAGTGTAGAATTTTTGCTCACAAGACTGCACAGCTTAGAGGGAGCATATTTGTGAAGTTCCTGCATTGTGCAAGGGGTTGGACTAGATGAACCTGGAGGTCCCTTCCAACTCTATGATACTATGAAAGGAGAAGTCTAAACACACCCTTCTACACTCATGGGAATAATCCTCATTGAACTATGAGGGAGCTGCATAAGATTGGGCTATAAAGCTGCAACTTTGTACATGTTAGCTGCGAAATGGCCGCGGTCCCCACATCTTAGGCACAGCCCGTTTCATCCGTTGCCCTCTGACCGATGGCAACTGTGGGGTGGCCTTTGCCTTAAAGTAGGTGGGGGGGTGCCGGGGTTCTCCCAGCCGCTACCGCATTATCGAGTCGTATGGTGCGCAAGCGACTCTTCGTGCTCTCTGCCTCCTGCATCTAAGCCACCAAGGTTTTGGGGTCTCGGGTACCCAAAACCGAGTTTCGGATGTCCGCATTCAGGCCCAGCTGGTACTGCTGAGTGAACACTGGGTTGGTCCAGTCCCGGATTTTGGATGCTTGCCAGTGAAACTCGGTTGAGTATTCCCGAACAGACAACTTGCCTTATTTGAAAGTGCGGAGGAACGCCTCCGCCTTTTTGCCCACCATGTGGTCTTCAAACCGGGCTCGTAACACCCACATAAAGGCATCAACGCTCTCCAACTCCACCTCCTCCAGGTTGTGGAGCCCCACATACCAGCTAGTCGCTGCACCCGGCAGGTGGGAAGCGATGAAATCCACTTAATTCTCCTCGTCGGGGAACAGGTGAGCCCAGCGCTCGACAAACTTCATCACCCGTATGATAAAGAAGGAAAGGTTCTCCGGGTCACCATCAAACGTAACATCAAGTAAGTCCTTGGGTCGTGGCATTGCTCGCAGTGGGACGGGACCCACTGGCTGTGCTGGGGCCTGTGGCTGCCCCGGCGGCGCCAGCGGTGAAGGTGGAGGAGGGGGGGAGGTGGCGGTGGAGCTGGCTGCGGGACCGGCTGACCAGGTCCCAGGCCCGGCGCTGGGGGGGATTCTTGGTGGAACTTGTGGGATGGCCATTTGGGTCTGTACCACCCGGACCACTATCCCCGGCAGGTTGTGGAGCAATTGTCCCATGTCCCGCATTATAGTGCGACAGTCCAGT
The DNA here is from genome assembly GCF_001447785.1 of Gekko japonicus. NCBI lineage: Eukaryota > Metazoa > Chordata > Lepidosauria > Squamata > Gekkonidae > Gekko > Gekko japonicus. The sequence continues at coordinate 195,317 of NW_015173161.1, forward strand.
TCCAAAATATCCAGTCTCCCATCCCCGTCCCGCCCTGGACTGACCAACAATCTCGGTGGGAACGGGATAGGTCTACCCGGGGTCATTCCGAAGCTCCCTGAGCTGGACCGTGGGTCAAAGATACTGTCCTGACTCCTACTCCCTGGCATCAACCAGGTAGTTTGAATGGAGTCATCCAAATGCCGGCCCCAATCCCTCTCTTTACGGCGGTAGGTCACTCCCCTTCCCAAATGCACCGGGATGAACAAAGCCGCCAACCTAGGGGTAGCCCCTCCATCCATGGATACTGGGCCTCCTGGGCTCGCCATCATCACGGGTGCCCCCGTTCCCGATGTCGTCGGAGTGGGGGCCATCACTGGCATCGCCGTGGCGCCAGGATCTGAGAAGGGAACAAGCAAAACATGGCAGCTGGCTGACACGGCCTCTACCTGGTGGGAAAAGCTCCCAGAGGAGATCCGGGCCCCGCGGGACCTTTCGCAGTTCTGCAGGGCCTGCAAGACGGAGAGCTCTTCCACCAGGCATTTAATTAGGGGCCGCCGCTACTGTAGGCCGCTACTGCAGAGCTCTGGCCTGTGGTTCCAACATCCAGCTGATTACGAGCAGAAACATCGGAGAATATCTGGGCAGTGGAAATAAATCTGATAATAAATTTAAAAAAAATAAAGATGCATGGCAAAAGCGTGGGGGAAACACCCATGAGTAATAGGCCCTGGAGTCCTCCTTCTGCACCAGCCATTTTCTCCAGGGGAGCTGGAGATCAATTGTAATTCCAGGAGATCTCCAGGGCCCTCCTGGAGGTTGGCAAATCTACATTAAGTAGCAGCCTTCCAGCAGCAGCATGGGGAAATCTGAGAGAGGCATTGTCCAATGAAAACATATATTTTATTAACTTAAAGGTTTAATGACTTAAACCTTTAATGACTTAAACCTTTAATCCTCTCCTCCAGCCAATATGTCATGTGTAACTGCAGGGTACTGTAGTGGTTTCACTGTCGGACTAAGATGGGAGACTCCCAGGTTTAAATCTCCACTCTGCCATGGAAGCTTCTTAGGTGACCCTGGGCTAGTCATACACTCTCAGCCTAGCCTACCTCACAGGGTTGTTGTGAAGATAAAATAGAAGAGTAGAAAAGGGTGTGATGGAAATGAAGTAAATAGATACATATTCGTCCCATGTTATCGTTGTCTCTCCCCTTTGTTCCTTATTTTCACACTTTCACCTCTAGGCTGCTTGGAGCAGAGGTTTGTTTTCTTTACTAATCTTATTTTGTAAAACAGAGTATACATCTGTGAAGTACAACCTTCTCCTATATATGTACCCGCCTGACAGCTGAGATCTCCAGCGTAGGTGCTGCTCGGGATACTCCCGTGTTCTGAAGCAAGATGGGTGTGCATCAGAGACAGGGGCTTTTCTACAGTGGCACCTATTGGAGCGATCCTAAGCAAGTGTACTGAAAAGTATACTTTACGTTATTAAATGGGCCTTAATCCCAGGAAAATATCATTAGGATTATAGCATATACCATGGAATGACCTCCCCTCTGAGAATCATCTGGCACCCATTTCATCTTCATCTTCTAGAGGCCATTTATATTTTCTCAAGACTTTTAGATCTCCCACACTTCATTTTAAACTACTACATCCTGTTTTAACTATTTAAATATCTGTGGTTTTAAGTAGGGGTGCCAGCTCCAGATTTGGGAATTCCTGGAGTTTTGGAAAAGGAGTCTGGAGAGGGAAGATACATCAACAGGGTATAAAGCAAAACAGTCTACCCTCCAAAGCAGCCATTTTCTCCAGGAGAACTGATCTCTGTCAGTTGGAGATTCTGGGAGATCTCCAGGCTCCACCTGGAGATTGGCAACCTTAGTTTTAAGGGTGCTTATAGAGGATTCTTTTAAGATATTGATGTTTTCGATCAAATGAGTTCTGCTGGTTTTTAATTTCTGATTGTGTGCTTTTTCTCCTTGATTATTTTTGTGTTTTGATTATATTTTATTTTAGTATTTGTGTGCTTGAAGCTGTCTCAAATACACTTTTCTAGAGAGGAGGGTCATAACTATCTTAAATAAAATCCACTGGTGGTACTATAAATACAAACACATAGTCAATGGCAGGAGAGCATATGATGATGGAGAAGTTCAGCAGATCTAGACCTGCTCAGAGCCTGGGTGAGAGTTTCCTGAAAGTTCTGCCTGGAGTTTAATCACCCCTCTACAAGATTTCTCCCCAACATACAATTTCCCACCTACTCCACAGCACTGGGATTCACAGTAGAAACTTAGAAAGGTTTAAGGGGATAGAATCTAGGTGTGGGTATAATCCCACACAAGTCTGGATTGATAACTGTGGGATGGTGAGGTAAACTAATAGAATAAACCTGTCCCCTTTAAAGTGAACAAGAATGGAGTTTGCTCAGAAAGAAATAACTGAGGTAAATATTAACAATCAGCCAGGGATTGGGGGGAAGGTAGGTTTCAAACAGGACATGCCCAAGAAACAATACCCTCTCAGGCAGTGTTCCCTCTAAGCTGAGTTAGTGTGAGCTAGCTCACAGTTTTTTAGCCTCCAGCTCACACATTTTTGTCTTCGCTCAGGAAGGCGGGATCCAGAGCAAACTGATTTATGCAGTGGCCAAATTGCTCACTCACAACTTTAATGCCAGCAGCTCATAAAGTAGAATTTCTGCTCACAAGACTCCACAGCTTGGAGGGAACATTGCTCTCAGGTATGTTTATAGCACATGAAATACAGCACTCTGCTGCAACAACCCCACACCCAGCCATTTCTATGTCTGTTACAGCACCCAGCAAATCACTAGTAGGTTGTGTCTAGCATTTAAGGTATTTTACTCCTTTCCTACAAATTCTTTGTCATGTGACTTTGAGCAGATCAAATAGGGAGGGGCTGCAGTTTAGTACTTCCGGCACTCTTGGGGAACTGCCCAGAGAAACTTTAGTGCATGGATCTCCACACAATCCATTTTTAGATGAAGACCTAAGATGTTAAAATATTGCATGAGTGCACTATTCAAGAACTATCATGGTTGCAATGCCCCATTTGAGTGTCGCTTCCAGGGGCATACCTGGGTTTGCCTCTGCTTAATACATGAATTGGCCCCAGTCCCTGCGGCAGTCATGGTTGAACTGTCCCATTGAACTCAATGCTTCCCAAGTTCTTTTTTCTTGGACTGTGCCCTAGGTTGTATATTATAGCATTCACTCAGGAGCATGGGAAAGTGCAGTTTGGGGATTTGCTTACAGGCAAAATTCTGGTGTGACTTAGAGATGCTTCAGATTTATAGACTGTATATTTAAAAAAAAAAAAAAACAGAACTCAGTGGAAGGCTCCACACAAAAATCCTTCTATTCCCACTTACACATATCAAAAACTGCTGAACTTTCCAAGAAAATGCTCCATTAGGCTATGACTAAGAAAGTACAGTTTCCAAGCCCAGAAGGGAATCTTACAAAGTTACAAGCAATTGAACATTTGCACATTTCCACTACAATTAATTGAGTGCCCGGAAAATGTGCATTTCAGATAATTAAGTATGCTTGATATGGCACTTCCAAATGATTATAACATTAAGTGCAACCCTTCCTTTTTCAGATATTTAAGTGGATATTCCTGTTTAAAGATAATGTAATCCCTACCATTTTGTGCAGTCTTTTTAAAATGTTAGTTCTCGGTGGTTCTTTAAAGCCCGAATAAAGGGCCTGGCAGACAGTCGTGACAGAGAGCAGAAGGGACCGTTTGTTCTTTGAAGATCTCTTCAGTTCTTCTGATTAATTTTGATATACTTTTATACTACTAAAAATGAAAAGAATCCCTTTGTTAGGATGGAACCTGGTTAAAGGGCAGATGTTCTGAGCAGAGGTTCTGTGCCCTCATCCCTAAAGGTCTATTATGCAGGCAACTCTGCGGAGGTTAAATGCCAAAGAAGCAGCCTATAAGGAGGACAGAAACCAACTGAAAAGTATGCAAACGGAGAGTGATTCAGCTAAGCGTAAGCGTACTTTATTACATCAGGAACAAAACAACTTTAGCCAGCTCGCAGGCCGGCTTATATTCCCCATGAAACCGCCACCCATAACACAACCCTACTTCCCAATAGGTTATTTACAGTGGCCGAGAGTTCCATAGGCTCTCGGCCGGGAACCTAGCCCCCTGATTGGTGCGGGCTAGGATCTGCATAGTCCATTGTCTTTTCGAGCGAAGCTCGACGTTGGCGCTTGACCGCGTGGAGCCCAAGCTGGCCACGTGGTCTGAGCTGATTATATTACACCTACAAAGGGGTCAGATCCAGGGGAAAAGTTCATATAACATCAGTTATTGGCAGAGGAGGCCCTTTCCTCCTTCCCCTTCCCCAAGCAGCCTGCCCTTTGTCCACAAACTCCTCTCTCAGCAAGCAAAATACTCCACAGTAATGGTGGTTAAGACGTTGAACCTGCCAACCTAGCAGTTCGAAAGCAAGAAATTGCAAGTAGATAAATAGGTACCACTTCAGTGGGAAGGTAACAGCGTTCCATGCACCTTGGTGTTTAGTCATGCCGGCCACATGACCACGGAAATGTCTTCGGACAGCGGTGGCTCTTCGGCTTGGAAACGGAGATGAGCACCGCAACCCTAGAGTCGGATTCGACTGGCTTTCGAGCAAGGGAAACCTTTACCTTTTTTTAATGGTTGCTGCAGCAATAATGGGGATTCAGGTAAAATCGTCACCCCTTGCTCCTTCTTTTGTTAGCATCTTGCCTCAGTCAAGGAGAAAAGGGAAGCAATTTTGCCTGATTCTTAGAATAATCAGGCCTAGAGTCAGAGGATTCAACAGATGCCGTTCAAAATTTTACAAGTAGAACAGAAAAGGCTCTTGTGTACTTTCTACACCCGTACTGTCATACCAAGGATCAGAGAGCCCAAGTTCCCACACACACACACACCAATACACAGATTCTTTTTCACTCTGTGCATTCCCGTACATCGCTTGGGTGAGCTCCGGAAGGACTTTGTATTGTAAACTGGTTGCGACGCTGACCAGAGCCATTCCTTGTTTTTATAAAATAAAACGTTTACTCTTACAGCGAGTCCTGCTGTCCAGGGGCGGATTAAGGCTCACTGGTGTCATAAGCACTGACCAGTCTTGGTGCCCCCAATCTTGGTGTCATAGCCTATGACACCGCACCTTGCCAACAAAAAATAGAACATAACCCTAGGGTGCCCCATGATCAATGTGCACTAGTTTTATCATTATCATTTTTTTTACAAATCTTCATTCGGGGTTTTTTCTTTTTCTTTTCACCCTTTCCCAACTCTGTGGTGCCCCCTTTGGCCCTGGTGTCCTGGTTAATCTGCCCCTGCCACTGTCCTTTGTATGCCTGCAACTCAAACACATTCAAAGGCAGATATTGAGTGTGGGGGGAGGAAGGTGAGGAGCGCACTGGCACATTAACATGCAAGCACTGACATGTGGATGCACCAAAGTCAAGATGCATCTCCCCCACACACACACTCAAAGGGTTTAAAATTCTAGAGATTTGGGACTGAAATGACGCGTTCTGGAACAGACCGAAGATCAGAACAGACAACAGGTCTGTGATCCGATTTTCCCAGCACCTTTCACCTGTCCAGGAGCCCAATTCCAACTGAGGACACATATGGAAGGGAGAGTGGGTTAAGTGCTTCGCCGCCGTCCCCCCCCCACGGTTCTGCATAACAAAACTGGGCTTCCCGTGCTGTTTTAGCCATTGAAAGAACAAAAAAGGCAGACAAGAGAGGACTACACACCCCTCCCTTTAAAGGGCTAACAACTGTGTGAGAAGCCAGTTTTGACTAGCAAAACTGTGCAACAGGTTTAAACCCCTCCTCTCCTCCCCAAGTAGCCCTGATCTAAATCAGCATTACTCGTGCAGCTGTGTGTCCCTAAGGAAACAAGTATGTTCCTAAGGAAAGTTTTTAAAGGCATCCCAACATGTTCACAAAAGGTGACATAGAAAGGGGAAATAGATATCAGGAAATAGGGATCATCCCTGGTGAACAGCTGAAACTGGGGTGTCTGAGACCACTGGGAGGCTTACTGAGCTTGATTATTCCTCCAGTCATAGATCTGATCTGAAAAAAGTGTTCAATACAGCCTCCCTCCTGCCAATCAGACTGGAAAGCATTCTGGATCTGGGGTGTAGTGGGAAGACGTTGACCTTTCAGACAAGCTGGCTATGGATAGGGTCTGGACCCAGAGATCCTCAGTTTTAGTTCCCTGGTTCCATTTGCAGTTTCATTCCACTCTTCTCTTGCAATTACTTCATTTTGCAAGGATAGTACTTTCTCCAGATTTACCCTGGGGCTACAGAGGAGGCAACCCACAATGCTACCTTCCCACCTACTGCGGTGAATGGCATGCTAATACTGGTCCAATCTGCATTCGTCTTTCCTGCTGCTGCGCCAGTGGTCCCACATCATCTCACAAATCTCTGTCTGTATTGCTTGCCACACCCATTCCCGTATTGTATCGACTCAGCATTGGCTGTTTGCGTCATTTTATTGCCCTGTAGTGCCAACTCTGAGGTCACTACTGCGTCTCACCGGCTTATGTGGATCTGGTTTTCAGCTGGAGCAATCGCTCCTCCCCGCCCTGAGCCATTGTGGGCAATAAACAGACAACTGGAGACAAATCCTCCCCCCCCTCAAGTTTTTTCCCCCAATCATGTTTCTTTGCTGGTGGGTTAGAAGCATGCCCACTGCTGAATCATGTTATTTCCTGGGGCAGTCCCCAGAATGCCCTGACTGGCAACCACTGGGTGTTTTGTGTTTTTTACCCAGCTCATTCACTTTCCAGCCCCCCTCCCCTTCTGCCAGGTCACCCCCCTTTACTTTCTGTGGGGGGGTCATGGGTGCCATTTCCTCCCTGCAGTGCAGTGCCTTGCTGGTGCCCCAGGAGGCTGCTCTTCCCCCCTCTCTTGTGCGCTTTCCCTCCTGTGCACCCCTGCGGTCACCATGGTGAGGTCTGATGCAGACAACAAGCTTTTATCCCGAGCCAGAATGGGAGGGGAAGGGGAACAATATAAACGGCGCCACAACAGACCGAGACTGCTTTACACAGCAGATGCAGATTCAGCCACTTGAAGAATTTATTGCAGTGAAGTTCTTGAAGTAAAACTATCACAGTAACACTTGCAAACACGTTGGCCTCATCGACACTGCATTTTTTATATCTTTTTAATTCAATTTTTATCCCGCCCTCCCTGCCACAGGCAAACTCAGGGCAGCTTACAATAAGGATTAAAAACACATTAAAACACATACATAAGCCATAAAAGGTAAAGGTTCCCTTGCTCAAAAGCCAGTCGAATCCGACTCTAGGGTTGCGGTGCTCATCTCCGTTTCAAAGCCATAGCTCGCAATAAAATAGAATAAAATAAAAATAAAGGACTTGGAGATTTGGGGTTTTTTTCTTGCAATAACCCGAGGATCAGTTAATTCATGACTGTTTCCTTCCTGAATCTCACTTTTGTATGCACACACAGTGAAATACACTATTGCTCTAATGGAGCACTGGGACCACTGTTTACATGGTTTAGATTTGTTTTCAAAAACAGAAATGCTAACAGGATAGGAAATCATTATCCTGGAAAAAACAAAACAGTTCCCAGTTCAGTCAGGTAAGGAATGGAGGAGCCCCCTCTCCCTCCTGCACCATGGTCCTGATCTAGGGTTCCCAATTTCCAGGTGGTGGCTGGAGATCTCCCACTACCGATTGCCACGTGACAGAGATCAGTTCCCCTGGAGAAAATGGCTGCTTTGGAAGGTGGAATATATGCCATCAAAGTCCCTCCCCAAACCCAGCCCTCCTCAGGCTTCATCCCCAAAATCTCTAGGCATTTCCCAACCTAGAGCTGGCAACCCTATGTCTGAATGGCCATGCTGAATAGGCATGCCAAGTCCCCCCGGGGGGCGGGGAAACCCGCACCCCAGAGGCCCACTCCCCGCCGCTGGTGGATCGGGCCCCGGGGGGAACTCCACCCCAACGTGCACGTTGCCCGGAAGTGACGCAGGCACGCCGGGCATGCTGGGGGCGGGGCCACTGGTCGTGGCCCCGCCCCCAGCATGCCCAGCGTGCCTGCGTCACTTCCGGGTGATGTGGATGTGGCGCGCGCGCACTCCAGCCGCCAGCCGGGAGTCCCCCGCTGCGGCCGAATTCACACTTGGCAACCCTAATGCTGAATCAGACCAACAAATAATTCCTCCAGCCCAACATTCCACCTCTGACAGAGACGGGCCAGATATCCAGAGAAAGCCCATTACAACTCAATATACATCCAGAGCTAAAAGATGTCAAGCGATAACCAACATCAATAAAATAAAAAGAGCATTAAACCAGGTAACAAGGCAATTACCAAGTGTTAAAATTATTTAGTAAAAGTTATCCTACAAAACCTGTAATTATTCAGGAGCTACGGCTAAAAACTCTGGACCATAATCATTTACGCACTGTATATAAACTGTAATAAAAGTCCAGTTCTGAAATATACCCAGATGTTGATAACAAAAATATACATTAAAATACCTTCATACGTTTATATAAAAACTCAGACCTCAATAAAATACTCATAAAATTTATATTTCCCAGTGGTGAGGGGAAAATAGAAACATTAGAATGTGTTATCGTTGATTGTAAGATGTATAATAAGATACGTGAAGTTTATATATTGCCCATACTTTCAGCCTGTCTGGGGAGACATAGAGTTCTACTTCTCTCTAAAATGCTCTCTGATAAGAGCCAGGACATAACATACAAGGTTGCTAAATATGGTTGGTTGGCACTGAAATGTAGGAGATCTCTAATATATAGAGGAACCACTCTAATTCTGTTATTTATCGGAAGTATGACTTTGTATTTTCAACACTGAAATTTATGCACCTCTATGTTACTGTATCTCGATAAATGACTTTTGTGACAAATAATAAATAAATAAATTTAAAATAAAAAAACCACTGAAATTTATTCTATGATTGTGACTTTTTTGGTGTATGATATTGTTTTATATATTTACACATTTTATCTACTGTTTTTGTACTATTCTTGCTGGTCTTGGACCATAGTAATAAATTCATAAGAATGCTTATATGTCCAGACGAGAAAGCCCATTAGTGTCCCGATCCCCCCCCCTCCAACCAGCCCAGCAACTCGGACTCAGAGTCCTCAGTGGAAGAGCCTGAGAAACCCAGGCCACCACCTAAGGAGGACCATTAGGACCAGGGAGAGTATGACATGACAGATGCACCTTTTGGATCCTGCAAGTGAAACTCTGCCACTGCCCCACTTCACTGTGCAGGTCTCGAACATGGGTCCTCTCTCCTCTCTACAGGAACATCAGGAACAGAAGGCCCAGGCTGCAGTGGTCCAAAGAAGGCAAAGTGCCAGACTGGCAGGACACAACACCATCTCAGAGGCAGGCCATGAGGATGGTACTTATTTGCAGGATCAGGGCCACAGGCACTCAACACCTGCTGCCAGCAGTGCAGCTGAGCCTGATCCCACCCTCTTTAGGGTGAGGATTGGGAAGGCTGCCTTGCTGGATCAACTTGTCCACTAGCCACAAGCATGTGCGCCAGCTGTAGTGCCTGGCCTTCGGCTCCAAGGGGCCAGCCTCTGTCATCACTCCCAAGCCTTATTACCTAGACCTGAAGGCGCTGCTCTGGACCAGACTGGGCCAGCCTGCAGAAGGCAGGACAATTAACAGGACAAAATGATGAGAGTCAACTTGCATTGTTTGTAACCAAGATCTGGTAAAATGGAAGGATTATGCTTCCAAGATTCCACAGCTGATAGCTATTAATTGAAACCTATTCTCTACAAACCCATTTTAAATAAATATATAGCTATCGCAATATCTCATTCATCCAGGTTATACATTGCCGGAGGAATAAATTGTACGCTATCCATGCACTAGGTTCTCACAGAAGTGTAGTGCTATTTTCAGACAGCATCAGCACTGGAACAAAATTTTGCAAACCATTTCTCTTCCATGTGCGTGCCAAGATGTTCTAAATCTGCTATTAATTGAGTTGTTTTACAAGACAAAATGGGGGTGGGGGCTACTCTTTGCTGAGATGTTGCACAAGCCTACCCACGGTCCCAGCATCTGTGTGTTCCAGAGGCACAAGGTAGTTAATTCCTTTCAGACTAATCCTTGGCTTTTGTGTTGTTGGCTATCATGTAGGTGTGTTCAGACATCACACAGCAAGAGCAAAGGGAGTGCAAGAGAAATAGTGACATCTCCCAGCACGTAGGATCATAGGTTGTGAGTTAGATGGCCTTCCTCATTCCTTACATTGCACAAAAACTAGAGGTGTGAATGGCTGGGAAGGTAACCATAACAAAAAGACAGAATAATCAAAAATGAGAGGCTCTACTGTCCTTCAAAGGAGAATTTATATTTGAAATGCAAACAAACATAACCCTACCATTATTTGGGACAGCTATGACTGTACTTTCATCCATGCTATTTTCCTGAACTAAATTCTCCTCTCCCCCCCCCCTTCTGTTTATCCCAATGATACTGATTCAGTGCTAGGGTTTCCAAGTCTACTTACCTTGGCGGCGGGGGAACCTTGCCGGGTGCCGCCAGCACATCGCAGGAAGTGACGCGCTATGTCGCTCACGTTGGGGGCATGGCCCCGATCGTCCTCCAATGATCGAGGCCACGCCCCCAACATGAGCGACGTTGTTGCGTCACCTCTGGTGTGCTTCGGGGGGCGGAGTTCCCCCCGGGGCCCGATTCTGCGGCAGCGGAAATCGGGCCGCCAAAGCGGGGGGTTACCCGCCACCCGCCCCCACTTGGCAGCCCTATTCAGTGGCTTGGGAGTCATGTGCAGCTCTTTGACATAACACTTGTGGCTCTTCTGAGCACCATTCCCCCAACTGGATCCCTTCTCATGTTCTAGGAAAGTGGGAAAGGCCTGTATCCAGAGAGGCTGACAGGTAGTTCCTTAAAACATCCACTGCCTGAGGGACTGGAGGATGGGTAAGCTGCAGTCCCCATGCCAGAGACAGAAGTAAAGAGCCTGGAAACCTACGTGGATTTTATAGTTAAATATTTAATAAAAAGGTAAAGGTTTCTCTTGTTTGAAAGCCAGCCTAATCCAACTCTAGGGGGCAGTGCTCATCTCCGTTTCCAAGATGAAGAGCCAGCACTGTCCGAAGACTTCTCCATGGTCATGTGGCCAGCATGACTAAACGCAGAGGCGTATGGAACGCTGTTACCTTCCCACTGAAGTGGTACCTATTTATCTACTTGCAATTTCTTGCTTTCGAACTGCTAGGCTGGCAGGAGCTGGGGCCAGAGACAGGAGCTCACTCCATCACATGGCACTCAGGCCTCAAACTGCCGACCTACAGACCTTCTGGTCTGCAGCGCAGCCACTGCGGCCCCTAGATATTTAATAGTTTTACATTATTATATGTGTGTGTGTTTGGTATGGAAGGCATATAAGGCATACAATAGTCTTTTGGTTTTCTGATAATTGCAAAAGTGGCTCTCTGTGAGCCACAGACTGAGTAATGCTGTTTTATCCCATAGGGGGAAAAATACAGGCCCTTATATTCTCCACCCCCTTCCCACAAAATGTACAAGAACATCCATGATTTTTCAGTGTCTCTTCTAGGAGTTCTTATGTTCCGTTACTGTTTTAACCATTTATGAGGCACTGAGCCAAAATGCCCGTGATTCAAACAGAATTTCTCACTCCCAAGCACAATATTCATGATACATGTAACGCAGCTGAAGCATCTACAATATCAGATCTGTAACTGCATGCACCTATAAATAAAGAGTACTACAGACAAAACAAAGGTTTATAAACTTTCCATAATAAAATAAATTTACATTAAATAGCATCTGTGGCAGAAGAGCCCCTTGGGCGGGCCCACTCTTTTTCAGCCCTCCAAGTCATCTAAGCACCAGTGGTCATCCCAAGTCTCTGCCTGGCGACATATATTGTTTGATTCCCCCACTCCTCCACATGCAGCTGCTGGTGTGACCCTGGGTCAGTCACAAGTTCTTTCAGAGCTGTTCTCTCATGAGCAGTTCTGGAAAGAGCCAGTTTGGTGTAGTGGTTAAGTGTGCGGACTCTCTGGAAGAACCGGGTTTGATTCCCTACTCCTCCACTTGCACCTGGCTGGATGACCTTGGGCAAGCCATAGTTCTGATAAGAGCTGTTCTTGAAAAAGAGCAGTTTTTGTCAAGCGCTCTCTCAGCCCCACCTACCTCACAGCGTGTCTGTTGTGGGGAGGGGAAGGGAAAGGAGTTTGTAAGCTGCTCTGAGACACCTTTGGGTAGTGAAGGGCGGGGTATAAATCCAATCTCTTCTCTTCTTCTTCTTCTCTCAGCCCCACTTACCTCACAGGGTGTCTGTTCTGGGGAGGGAAAGGGAAAGGAGATTGTAAGGCGCTCCAAAGACTCCTTTGGGTAGTGAAGAGCGGGGTATAAATCCAGTCTTCTCTCTTGTCTCTCAGAGGGGCTATTTCATGCTTCTCCTTTGGTATGCTGCCACCAGCTGGTCAATTTCAAAATTACCTGCAAAGAAGGCCACAACAGCCAGCTTCCCTTCCGCCTTGCCGATTAAAGGCTCCACATATGATTGGTTACTATGGAGATGGCCTACCACACTTGTTGTGCACTCCTAGGGAATTAGTGATCTAGCAACCATATGCCTTCCTTCCCTGATGCCCATTTTGAATAGTGTGTTGGAACATTGGAGGTCTCAGTGATATGGAGAAAAACTACCAGCATTTAAAACAGTAAAAATTTATTTAAAGGAAAAAGTACACACATGTGCTTTGTACAGGAATGGATTGGGCAAAGAATACAAGAAAGGGTGCAAACATGCAGTCTTCTGTCCCTCAACTCTATATATACCATAACGAGTCTTATTCCAAGTCGGACTTTTTAAACTTAGAAATTGCATTCTAAAGTTTCTCATTACCTTAGCGTCTCTGATCAGGCAGCTAGCTCTTTGTCTGCCCATGTGGTGATGGTCACCATCTAAGATGCAGCTCAGTGTGAGAGATCCCTCAGTTAACCCCAATCGGAATCAGTCAAAATGGACCCTTCTCCTTCCCTGCCAAGGGATTTTCTTCTGTCAGCCTACCCCCTCTGTGGGTCAAATCTCTTTTTCCTGGAGTTGCCAAGAAGTTCCTATCTACCCTCCTGAGTTCCAAGACTCTGCCACCTTCTTGGTGTCAGATTCCAGCCAAGGTATAAGCTGGCCATTTCATAGCCAGGATGATCATTTGTATTTGCAAAACTTTGATGGCTTGGTACTTGCTAGAGCCATTGGCAGGAGGGGCAACACTTGAGAGCAACTGTGCCCCCCCCCCGGCTTTCTTCTGCTCACAGAGAAAAAACAAGAGTGAGGTTTGTTCAGAGGCCAGGCCTCGAAAATAAAATGCATTTCCCCACAGTATTAATAAAAGGCAAATTTTATCTCCCAACCTCATTTCAGAGAACATAAAAAACTATACCAAATTAAGAAGAAGGAGAGATTGGATTTATACCCCGCCCTTCACTACCCAAAGGCATCTCAGAGCGGCTTACAAACTCCTTTTCCTTAAATAAAGTAGTCTAGGCCAATCAATTGGAAACCCAGGCACAAAAGTTTTTTGGGTCTTAAACAGCCGGATGACCTCCCCCCCCACACACACACACAAAAAAAACCTTGCAAAGAATGAGGAAAATAGCTGGATAAAATTCATAACACCACCGTACTGTCACACACAATTAGGGTGTCTGTGTAATTCTTGTGGTTCAAGCCAAAACAAGTTCAAGTATAGAGGGTGTATTTCTGTATGCCCCTATCCAAGAAGCCTGGGACCTCACTGAAATATTGCTACCTCCCACTCACACACCTTGACAGTGCCAAACAAAGATATTTAATTAAAACAGGAAAGGACACAATTAAAAAGGATGTGATGCTCAGATGTTTACATTATTAAGACCCCACCACAAAGTCTCGCACAATGGCCATCTTACAAGTCACATTCCTACCGTGTGCTGTGTCCTTGGCACAACATACAAAAGAGAAGGAGTACTTCTCCAAGTGAATGCCAGAAGACAGTACTGCTTGGCAGACAGTAGCTCATGCAGCTGCTCCTCAGCAATTTTCAGGAAAACTTTTCTCTTCCTTGCTGAGTATTTTCAACAGAGGTGTCAGGGGACCGGAGCCCATATCACAGTAGACTAGACAGCCTCAACTCAATAGCAGTGTCAATCAGTAATACTCCATTTACCAATAATAATAATAGGGATCTTGGTTCAAAAGAAGTTTAGCATAACTTAACTTCTTCCTTTGTAAAGAGTAGCAAAGTTCAGAGACGGGTTGCTGCATAAGGGATTCAGTATAATCTCTGTACTGTTCACCTGAGATAGCACACAACGTTTACACTAAAAAGTGTCACCTTTGAACATGAGAAAGAGGAGCAGAAAGAAGAACAGTTCACTTTTTAAATTGAATCTACTTTGCTGTCACTGTAGGTTTTCCATTTGCTAGACAAATAAATTACAGCTTGTCTAAAAGGTCAAATAGTAATGCGAGCGTCGCTTATGAATACATGCATAGATCCATACGTGGTCTACTAGGAATAAAAGGGGTTGGTATACTAGGACTCCCTTTGGCAGCTGCTGTTCCATAAGCCATCCATTGTAAGGACAGTCAATACTTTTTATGCTTCTGTCTCATAACTTTTTGTGTGTGTGACCATGTAAGAGTTTGAAATGCAGATCTGGAAGGACACCGCCTGTACACAGCTGGGGAAAATCCTGCAGATACAGGTGGAGGGGATGCCCTCTTCTGGTCAAAGCTGGGAACAATTTTTTTTTTCCTGGCCATGAATCTGGGGCAACAGAGGTATACTACAGAACAAAATCAAACAGAAATGCAGTTGTATTTTTTTCACCGCCAACATCAGCATGTACTAAAGTAAGCATGCAAGCATACAATGCAAAGTAAAAGAACATCTCCAGTTTCTGCAGCAGCCCATTCCTCCCCACTCCAGTAGCAACAGGATCAGTTCTGCTTCATAGCAGGGAAAGAATGAAACAGAAGAACAAAATATTCTAGATTTAGGTACAGAATGCAGTGTTAGCCCAACAACAGATGCCATTGTGAACTGGCAACCCTCCAGCTGGATCCAGATAAATATATAGAACTCTGATCAATCATTTCTTCTTTCACTTAACATCTAAATGCCCCTTTTCTTATAGATAAGCTTGTTCCCAAGTTTGCTAGATTTTAGCTGAATATGTGATATGCAATCTCAGAAAAAGAGGAGGGTCCCCAGACACCTCCTATAAAAAAGCCAACTCCCTCTAACAAGGTTAGGGAGGTAGATCACAGCAACGCTGCAAAGATCTATTTGCCAACAAAATAAGGAGTCAATCTAGTCTTTGGAAGGCAACACTGAGTAATCCACTTTGTACATTTATATAACTGGAAAAGTAGGACAGAAGTACTTTCGGTACTGAATAAATATCCTCCAAATGTATGTCCCATCAATGCCTTTAATCATCTATGATATCTGGAGAATATTTCCCTCATGAATTATAACATCTGGATAACCACCACCCAGTGTGTACAGTTAAGGGCAGAAGCAAGTCTTGGCCTTGTGGGCCTTCCCTATGGTATGAACTGTTCCCTATAGTATGAGCCTTCAATATAAACCAAGGCCCATGCACACAGAGGTCCATGCTTTTAGCAAACTCCATGCATGCTGTCTGTCTCTTCCTGCATTGCGGCAGATGAACTTCAAGAGCAGGACCGAGTGTGGAGTAGTAGTTAGAGTCTTGGACTAGGATAGGGTTGCCAAATCTCCCTTATCTTCTCGGCGGGGGATCCCTGGCCATCTCCCGGTGCGCGCGCACGTGCCGCATCTACATCACCCGGATGTGACGTCACACGCTGGGGTGGGGCCACAGCCCCCCTCAAATGGCTGTGGCCCCACCCCAGCGTGTGACGTCACATCCGGGTGACGTGCACGGGGGGGGGGGTTTCCCCCGGGCCCCGATTCCGCGGGGGCAGAAATCGGGGCTCGAAAGCGGGGGGAAATCCGCCCCCCGGGGGCATTTGGCAGCCCTAGACTAGGATCTGGGAGGCCCGGGTTCAAATCCTTACTCTGCCATGGGAGTCTGCTGGATGACCTTGAGCCACTCACATTTTCCCAGTCTAACATATCTGGTGGTGAGTATAAAATGGAGGAGTGGAGAACAGTGTACGATGCTTTTATCTTCAAAGTGTTGAGAAAAAGGGTCTCAGCAGGCTGCAGAACAGTCCACCTCCTTTTTTGCGACTGGATCCAGCCTCCAATGTAGCCATTTTGCTGTGGAGCCCAGTACCACTTCTCAAAACTCCAAAAGTGCCCACCAGTTCAACAAGGTTGAGGAGTCCTGCTATATAAACATTTAGGGTTATGTCTTTTCTAAAGGATCCATGCATGGAACTAATCTCACTCCACACCAGCCCAAAATGCCCCCTGAAATGCTTCTCCTGTGGATAAGGAACACTCAGGAGCAACATGAAGGAAAAGTGGGAGGGAACTCGCAAAAATTGACCCTTTTCCACATAATTAAACCCATAGTTACTCCCTTGCGTATGATCAGTTGATTACTTCACCACCTCCGTCTTTGTCACATCATCCCATAGGGCTTATTAACTTAAAACACTATAACAACTTCATGAATTATATTGCAATGTGATCATTTATCGAGGGTACAGGAGATGTACAGAGGTTAATTATTCAAGGATGTGGACAATCAAGAGTATATATTGCTTTCTGCTATAACAATGAAACCTTTCTGTGCATAGAGCATGTAAGGACAACTCTTTCTGAATATCAGAACATGGGGACAAAGAACAGGATTCTGTTGCATTCGCACCCTGCTTGTACGCTTTCCGGAAGCATGTCTGGCTATTGTTGTAAGACAGTCCTGGATTGGATGGAGACAAGAGACTTGTCTAGGGAATCAAGCTGAATATATAGCCGAGAAGACGTCTGAGCCCAAGAAACTGAACAACTCCGCTAGTGTTGTATGGTGCTTAGAGGTCAGGTTAGGATCTGGGAGACTCAGATTTGAATCCCTGCTCTGTCCTGGAAGCTCACTAAGTAACCTTGGGTCAATCACTCTTTCTCTCAGTCTCATTTACCTCACAGGGATGCTGCAAGTCGCTTAGAGATGCTGCAAGTCGCTGCAAGTCATCTGGGAGAAAAGCTGGACATTGATGTCTAAAATAAAATTAAAAGTAGCACTTTTCCTGTGACAACACAATGCCCATTTCACATAAGGCAAACCAGTGAGGCTAAAAGGTAAACCTGTTCCCCAAGAAACTGTGTCCCAGACAGAAATAGAACCAGAACCCCAAAATGCAAACCACCCATTTAATCCCACGTTTGAGATGCGTCACAACATCCATTTCACAATTCAACCAGTTAATTTCTCACAAAGATCCCACCGTGAATCAATTCACCTTGAATTACTTCTGCTCAGAGACTAATTCTCATTCATTTAATTTACCCACACACACACTTATTACCCAACCAGTTCTCCCAAATCAGTTTCGCTTCAGTTAGCCCCAAAACATTCATTACTGACCATCCTTCAAAAATATCCCATTTTTGTCTTTCATTCTGCCCAGTCAGCATGTAACCCAATCCTTTCTTCTTCCCTTCTTCTACTTAATTCAAGCCAATAAAGTGTGCATGGCAAGGGCAGCTGCTGTCCAATCAGCAGCCACCAGTTTAGGCCTCAACTGACCAATCTGTCTCCACCATCACATCATTTGGTGTCTGCACAACACTCTGGTGTTTCTCTGTGGCTGTAGTTAGGCTTGAGCCACTGAACCCTTTTGGCACCAACATTTGGACTAACAGACTCAGAACAAAACCTCAAAATAATGTTGAATTTAAAACAAAATGGCTTAGTGTGCCTGTATACTCTTAATAAACTCCCCTCCCTGTTCAAAGATCTCAGGAGTTTGCACACTGCGCAGTCTGAAT
Source organism: Gekko japonicus (assembly GCF_001447785.1). Classification (NCBI taxonomy): domain Eukaryota; kingdom Metazoa; phylum Chordata; class Lepidosauria; order Squamata; family Gekkonidae; genus Gekko; species Gekko japonicus. Next base: position 213,360 of record NW_015173161.1, read on the forward strand.
GGTCAGAGAGCAGAGCATTATCATGTTTATGAGTTGCGGTATGTGCCATCACTTACGGAAGCAGTTTCAAGCCCTAAGGATAGCTCTTCCTACGCTGTAAGCAGTGCACAGCTCAGATTCAGGGAAAGTAATGATATTGTAAAGATGCATTTCATTCCCTTCCCTAGAGCTGTGCTGATGTTATAGACATCTATCCGAGCACACTGGGGCCTTGTGTTGAGAGGTGGGGGTACAGGTGGATGATTATATTATGAAAAAAGGACTTCACACCACATAATCTCAGAGCATTCAGTTATGCCAAGTGTCCTCGTAACATTTGATGCGTGAGGAGCTGGAAGACAATTGGGTACACACAGAAATGCAAAAACCTCACGCTCCACTTGTTTGTACAGTACACAAATGATTGGCCGGTTGTGCCGTATAACTTTATCACTAGCATTCTGCTGGTAACAATGCCACTGTTACAGTTTATACGTTCCGATCCAAGGCTACCTCTGAAAGACCTCCGCACCCGACACCGTTCCGTTGGGTGTCCTGTGAAACACTCTCTCCTTCTGTGGAAGTGTTGCAGTTTTCCCTGCTTGTACCTACAGAATGCCAAGAGCTTTCAAAATGCATTACCATGCAAATATCCTGGGTCCCTTTACAACACATTTATATTGCAGGGTAATCAATAAATTATTATTTCAATACTTATTGGAATCCAGGAATAAGAAAGAAGACAGATTACACAAATCCATCTCTGTTGATTAATGACTGCTCCAGCAACAGGCATCCACTGATGGAGTGGATCAGTATGCAGACTATATTACTGAATATTTCAGCTGGGTTGTAAATATAGTATCTGTTTCTCTTAGGGACTGTCACACTGAGTGCAGTATAAAAGGCTATAAATTTCAACAGATTAATTAACTCTTTGGTTACTGGGGCTGTGTGTCACCTAGGCTGGCACCTAATAAAAAATCCTTTAATGCCACCGACATAAAGAAGGGCCTCTTTGGAAATGAGTTATTAACAGCATTTTGTGAATAGATGGAGAAATTGTAGCCCAGCCATTTAAGTGTCATAAAGTGCAACAAAGGCTGCTAGAGGCCTCCGAGGGACGCCAGGCAATACCATAACAATCAAATCTGAGATGGAAGAGGGATTGAGCTGTCCACTCAGAATTTTTATATTGTCAAAGAGCAGTGAGGAAATAATGTGATCAAGAAGTGAATTAACCTTGTGTGTGGAAGGGAAGGGGATGATCTGATGGAAAAGGCAGTAAAGTAAAAATCACTCCATAATGCCGGCATTGTGCGGCGGTCATCAGGGGCTTCTAATGTCTGCAGGCTCTCGAGGAACAGATCCAATCCTCTAAGTACCGTAAACCCATTACCTACGTTAGGTGGTAATTGGAATCCATTTATTCATGCTTTTTAAGTTCTTAAGGGGTCCCGAACGCTGTACACCAGCAGCACATTAATTTCAACAAACAGTTTGTCTTCAAATACCTCTAGAAGAAGAAGAAAAGGCACGGTAGGCGTTCTACGGGGAATAATTAATCACTCACAATGAATGAAAGAATTACGTACCGAATAAAAATGTGAATTCATTAGCCTATCATCCCTCCATATTTAATCTAGTTTTGTGGGCACCGTTGCTTACTGCCTCCACCCCAACGGCTCTTCTGGTAATAAATCCTACAAGGACTCTGAATGCAATTTATTTGACAAATCCAAATGTGAGAGTTACACTGGGAGAATACACGTTCAGGCCCAAATGCGTGAAGTTGCTGCAGTCCCAACTTCCTTCGCAAAACAAGTGCGATGCTCTCCTGATTAAACAAATATAGAACGTGCGCGTTCTAGTACCTGCTCATTCCTCTGCAAAGGACTACACAAAGGATCTACTCCCAACAGCCAGTTTGATCCTGAATAGCAAATTGTGGATTTCAGCCAAAGCATATGCCTCTGCTACAGTTGATAGCTTACAGAGGTCATGGTCATAACATACTGGCGGAATTAATGTTAAATATTATATGAGTGATGCGGCATTGTTCTCGTATGCACTATTATAAACTAAAAGTGACACTGGAGAATAACAGTCAGAATGAACAGATAGTCATGGGCACTGAATCAGAGATGGCTTGTAAACCAGCCAATAAATCACACTGAAATGATATACCATGTAGCCTGAACTGTGAGCATGTTCACTTGAAAGTAAGCATCACTGAATTCAATGGAATTTTCTCACCAATAAACCAGCTTACAGTGCTATCCTTTGTGGAGCTGTACCCTTCTGAGTCTCTCGAAGCCCTTCAGGCTTAGAAAGAGGTAACTCCATTTAGGACAGCACAAGTAGCATTATAGCCCATTATCAAGTATTGTACTTTTTTTTTTATTATTTACAAAAGTTATCGCCTGATTTTCTGCCCTCATCTGAGCCATCAAGGCAGCTAGCAGGTTCAAAACATCCATAATGAAAACACACCTTAAAAGCCATTAACCCCAAACAAAAACACAGCTTTAAACAATTATAAAGGTGTACTTCTTTTTGTATGACTGGTCTAAGGACTGTAGAAATAAACTAAACTAAACAATTAAACCTAGAACTAAAATAAACATACAAAAACATACAAACAACTATTAAAACATGGGTCAGGAAAGAGGGATCACTGACAAATGCCAGATGAAGTTTCAAAAGTATTCACCTGCTGGCAGAAGGCAGAAACAGAAGGGAACAGGAAAATCTCTCTGGAGTGAGAGTTCCAGAGTTTGGGTGCCATGACTAAGAAGGTCCTCTCTTAGGTTTATTTATTTATTTATTTAATTTGGACTTCTGTCCTGCCTACTAGGGTTGAGAGGTGCTTACCATCTGCTGGCAGGAGTCTCCAGGCTGCTCCCTGGGATCTTCTGGTGTGCGCACACATTGCATGCACCGTGATGACATCACCCAGAGGTGACGACATTGCACCAGGGACATCGTGCAGGTCATGCTCTAGCATTTGGCTCAAAACTCTATGATCACCGTAGAGTCTTTAGTCAAATGCTAGAATGTCCCCAACGTGACATTCCTGGCATGGTGATATCATCATGCCCGGCATGTTGGCTGCAGTGGGGCTCTTCGAGGGTGGGGCTTCCCCCACTGGCCAGCTGGCCGATGGCAAATTGAGGCCCCCAAAATCGGGGAAAGCCTGCCCAAATTGGGGGGATGGCAACCCTACTAATCTCAGAAGGCAGGGGCACCTGAAGCAAGGCCTCTGAAGACGACTGTAGCAGTCAGAAAGGTTCATAAGGAAGTAGATAGTCCTTCAGGTATCCTGGTTCCAAGCCATATAGGGCTTTAAAGGTCAACACCAGCTCCTTGAATTGTGCCCAGAAACAGACTGGGAGCCAGTGGAGATGGGTCAAGACTGGAGTGATATGGTCCCCAGCAGTAGGCCTAGGTCCAAGAGCACCCCCAAACTATGTACCTGTTCCTTCAAGGGGAGTGCAACCCATCCAGTCGTGGGTCAGACCTTCCGCTCATCAATATCACTTCCATTTTGACAGGATTAAACTTGTTTCTTAGTTCACGTCCATTCCAGAATTGCTTCCCTGCACTGGTTCAGGGTTTTTACAGCATTATACGCACATAAAAAATTCAAAATATATAGGCTGTTTTGTCACAAAAATGCCACATGCCCATGTCTTATAGTATGGCTGGAGTGGTCAAGCTGAATGAACTTGCAAACCACATTATTCTTCAGAAAGTTGAGAACCACAATCCCTCTTCTTCCTCCTCTGGCTAACACTTCATTGTATAGATCAAAGTTTGAGTCCAGTGGCACCTTTAAGACCAGCAAAGTTGTATTCACAGTATAAGCTTTCGTATGCAAGCACACTTCCTCAGATACTTCCTCGTGTGCTTGCACACAAAAGCTTATACCTTGAATTAAACTTTGTTGATCCTAAAGGTGCCCCACTGGACTCCAACTTTGCTCTGCTGCTTCAGACCAACACGGCTACCCCACCTGAATCTAACTTAATTCTATAAAAATGTCAAATCTAGGGTTGCCAAATGTTTTTTGGCCGGGAGCGGGGGGCTCCCAGCCGGCGTCGTAGCCGTGCGCGTCACCCAGAAGTGACGTCGCACGCTGGGGGCGGGGCCACACCATTTGAGGGGAAAACTCTTTGTTTTCCCCTCAAATGGCGTGGCCCCACCCCCAGCGTGCGACGTCACTTCCGGGTGACGCACACGCGGGGGTGGGGTTTCCCCTGGGCCCCGATTCCGCGAGAGTGGAAATCGGGGCTCGAAAGCGGGGGGAATTCCGCCCCCCGGGGGCATTTGGCAGCCCTAATCAAATCCTATATCATAGTTAACTAGGACTTCCTTTCCTCAATAAGTCAAAAAATACTAGTCTTGTGGTTCTCAGACTCCTGAAGATTATCATATGTTGCTGGATTAGTGGGTTGCCAGCCTCCAGGTGGGGCCTGGAGACCTCCCAGAATGACAGCTGAACTCCAGATGACAGAAGGCAGTTCCCCTGGAGAAAATGGCTGCTTTGGAAGATTGACTCTATGGCATTATAACTTGCTGAAGTCCCTCCCCTCCCTAAACCTCACCATCTCCAGGTTCTACTCCCCAAATCTCCAGGAATTCCCCCAAACTGGAGTTGGCAACCCTAGGCTAGAAAGTCTATTAGTTTGACCAGTGGAAGGGAGAAGTGGAACACATGGCTCACACTAAAACAGTATGATCACTGTGATCCTAAGCAGAGTTACACTTTTCTTAATCAATTGTAGTCAATGGTCTTAAAAGAGTGTAACTAAGCTTGGGATGGCACTGTAGCTCATAGATGAATTTAACTTCTGACACCGTTGCCAATAAGATCGGCCATCACTTTATTACTATATTACTTTTGACTGTGTATCAGTGTGTATGGTGAACTCTACTGGCATTCTGAACCAAGGACCATGTTTTCTATTCCCCTAAGTACTACGAAGTTTCAGACATAGCATTGTAGGATCAGCACTACAATCCTAAATCCTTCTAAAATCGTAGATTCCAGAGTACTTAGAATGGTATAACTCTGCTCAGGATTGCACAGTTTCCTTTGTGTGAGAAAGCACTGGAATTCTACAGTCTCTGTGTAATATTTGCTTCTTTATGCTTAAGGAGAACATTTCAGAAGGAAATGGCACTCCAGTAGAAAGCAGATCCCCCAGAATAAACTTTCCACCCCAGGGTACTCCAACGCCAGTCAACTCACAGCTCTCAGCCTATCCAAATTTAAGCTGGCACCTGCATTTAACTGTTTCTCTTCCCACATTAATTCTATAGCTGTCTCCCCACCTCCTCCACACTCTGATTTTATCATATTCCCAAATGCCGGAGAGAGGTTTCCTTTCCATCTTATTCGAAATCATCTCCTGTCGTTGATTTCCACTTGAATGCAAAGCCTGGGACAACAGTATCAACGGTTACATGACAGCTAATGTTTGTTATATTAATGCACGTATATACCTTATATAGTGTATGGTGTAAATGAAGATGTATTTTGTAAATAATACTGCTTCGTAGTACTTAAAGCAAATTTGCTCTGCCATGAAAAACAAATGTCAGCAAGCACACATTATTTATTGCACCGTATTTATTCCGGTTAGGCTCATGGATTGTATTTATTACAAAATAAGCAGAAAATAATTTTGCTTGTTTAGTCATAAACCCACTGTTATTGCTTTTGAGTGCACTTTTGATTTACCTAATTCCCAGCTGTAAAAACAATTTTCCATCATAAAGCGGGGTGAACAGAATGCCTTGACCCTAAATATTAACTAGTTCAGCAGAAGAAACCACTCAGATGTGAAAATGACATCAGGTCCCCCTTAAGATCAATTAAAGGGGAGTAATAATGAGATGAGTCTTGAAAACTTGGAACCCTCGTCCCGGGACAAGCCAACACAACTTCAACAGCTTTTGGATCCCCCCTCCCTTGAAAAAGTTGCACAAATGAAGGATTATTTCTTTATAAACAGCCTTATGCTCACTTCCTGTGATCTCAACTGCCAAAGACATTACAAATAAATAATCCTTTCCGACTCCCTGTGCCTTCTCACCAAATGATAACAATGTGTCTCATGCCACCTTAAAGACTTACTGCGGCATAAATTAATCCACAATGCTTATTTCACAACAAATCTGTTTTTAAAGTGCTGCTCTACCAGGCACCTTCCCCCCCCTTTTTCTGTAACAGGCTAATTTAGAAAACCATGGACAATTTTCCAACTTATGAATATTCAGGATTGCCAGCGTTGGGAAATACCTGGAGATTTGGGGGGGGGGGCTCAACCTGCGGAGGAACCTCAGCAGGGTACAATGCCATAGAGCCCACCCTCCATTTTCAGTCATTTCCTCCAGGGGAACTGACCTCTGTCGCCTGGAGATTAGTTTTAATTCCGGGAGACCTCCAGGCTCCACCTGGAGGCTGGAAACCCTATGGATATGATCCACTCTCTTCTACTGAAGAAAATGGCATCTACTATTTACTCAGAAGTCCTTGAAATCAGCTCAAAGTCTCTAGTTGCTACAGATTGCCACAGGTTCAGTTAGTATCACAAGCACGGCAGGAAATGCACATAACTTCCGTTCTGCAGTCAGTCCATTGGCTACCAGTCAGTTACTGGACCCAGTTCAAGAAAGCGACTGTCTCATACGCAGCCCTTAAAGGCATCGGAATCACATATCCGCTAGACCGCCTCTCCTCCTATGCTCCACCACAACATCTTCACTCATCTGTGCAAAATCTCCTGAAGGTGCCACCCTGCCAATGAGCCAAACCAACAACTGCCTGCATGAGTGCTTCCTCTTTTGGGGCCCCTGCCTCGTGGAATTGCCCGACTGAGGAGATAAGAAGTGTTGAGTGCTATTACGTACAGTTTACTAAACTCTGCTAGGGGCAGCCCAGGCCCTAATCCTCTGAATCCCAGAGCCAGGAGGCCACATCAGGGGAAGGCCTCGGCCTCTATGCCCTGCTGTTAGGGATGCCGGTCTCCAGGTGGGACCTGAGGATCCCCCAGAATGACAGCTCATCTCCAGACTACAGAGATCAGTTCCCCGGGAGAAAATGGATGCTTTGAAAGTTGGACTCTGTGGCTTTGTATCTCACTGAGGTCCCTGCCCTCCCCAGGCTCCATCTCCAAATCTCCAGGAGTTTCCCAACCTGGATCTGGTGACCTTAACCCCCATCCCCTGTTGGTGGCCGGGGGGACCTGGCAACCCTACCTCCTGTTGGCCCTCCAGAGGGACTGGTTGCCCACTGTGTGAGACAGGATGCTGGACTGGATGGACCATTGGTCTGATCCAGCAGGGTTCTTCTTATGTTCTTAACTCTGGGCCAGCAACTGAAATCATGAAAGCAGTGTGTGTGGGGGGGTGGAATTTAAACCAGGCAGCTGCCCCCTTGTAACTCAGCCATGCCATGGGCTGCCAAATGCTAACAGAGCCAAACAGGGAGCCAATCTCCTCATATCACCCCACATTGGTGTCAGCAGGGGGGCAAGAGACAATTAAAAGGGAGCCACCAAACCAGGAAGGAGGCAACAAGGAGGTGTTTTCACTCCCCACTTGGGACACAGAGGCTGGGGTGGAAACCGGAGGAAGTTTCCCTGCAAAGAGACCAAGAAGGGGAGGATCCACAACTCTTCCCCTCTGACCTCCACCATGTAGATTTCCTACCTTGTACTCTTGGGAGGCCTCCTCAAGAGGAAGGGTTTCATAACTTCTGTGCTCCTTGGATCACTCACAGACCACACAGATGAGGGATTTGTCGTCCTTGCAGAACAGCTTCAGCGGCTCCTGGTGCTTCTGGTAAATTCTCCCTTTTCCGACTGTCCCAACTGCCCAAAACAAAGAGGATTCATTTCACCTCCCCACCCCGAACTGTACCTCTCGTAATGACTGGATATAATTTGTGAATTGTTTGGTTAAAAAAAAAAAACAAGAAACCTTTTTAAATAGAAGCTGGATGTAACCAAGTGTAACCCTACGGGTTTGGCCCTCTGCTGGAATCTGGGTGTGGAAAGGATTGTGGCTCAGTGGAAGAGCCATTGCTTTGCATGCAGGAGGTCCCAGGTTCAGTCCCGGGCATCTCCAGTTATAAGGTCCAGGCAGTAGGTGATGTGAATGACCTCCGCCTGAGTCTCTGGAGATCTGCTGCCAGTCTGAGTAGACAATACTGGCCTTGGTGGACCAGTGATCTGATTCAATAGAAAGCAGCTTCATGAGCCCTACGGGGGAGGGCAGGATATAAATTTAATAAATAAATAAATGTGTCAAGGCGTTTTGTCTCTGAGAGGGGGCTGCAGGAGGGGAGCTGAAGAAAAAGAGGGTTCCGATGAAAAAAAGGGAGACAGAAGCCATCTGAGTCCCAGTGCAGAAAAACAGGGAAGACTGAGAACGGGTTTTGGAAGATCTGAAGAGTCAGTTTGGTGTAGTGGTTAAGTGCATGGACTCTAATCTGGGAGAACCAGATTTGATTCCCCACTCCTCTACTTGCAGCTGCTGGGTGACCTTGGGTCAGCCACAGTTCTCTCAGAGCTGTTTTCTCAAAAGCAGTTCTCTCAGAGCTCTCTCAGCCCCATCTACCTCACAGGGTGTCTGTTGCGGGGAGAGGAAGGGAAGGAGATTGTAAACCGCTCTGAGACTCTGAGTGAAGGTTGGAGTATAAATCCAATCTCCTCCTCCTCCTCTTCTTCTTCTCCCCCCTCCCTCTGGAGGTCTGCAGCAGCCCTGAGAACACCAGCACAGAGAAGCAGTCAAGCCACAGTGTGCAAAGACTGAGGAGGGGGGGGGGAGAGACCTGCAGAAGGCCTGAGAGAGACAGGAAAAGACTCTAATAACCTCTTTGAATTTGCTATATGTGCACCCTGCTTTGACTCCCCATCCCTTCTTGTTGGAGTAAACCCTATTTGTATTTTAAGTTCTATTTGTAAATGGTTATAGGTGATTGGAGGGTCTGGGAGTGGCTTTTTAATGTTTCCATTGTTGCCTACTGGTCATCCTCCCTTTCAAGAAGTGGAGGCCAGCAGGCTGGAGGTACTGCTTTTTCATTGCAGTCACCCCCCTATAACAAACCCAAGGCCCATAATTTCTTCCCTCAGCTGGAGTTAGTGGGGAAAGCTGGAGTTCAGGGTTGCCAGCTCTGGGTTGGAAAATACCTGGAGACTTTGGGAGTGGATCCAGGAGAGAGCAGGGTTTGGGAAGGGGAGGGACCTCAGCATGGTACAATCCCATTGAGTCTACCCTTAAAAGCAGTCAGGGGAGCTGATCTCTGTCAGCTGGAGATCAGTTGTAAAAGCAGATCTCCAGGCCCCACCTGGAGGCTGGCAACCCTACTGGAGTTACACAAATGTGATGGACAGGCTAGGTTCTGCCTCTTCCTAAGAGCGACCAATGAGAGCTGACAGAATGTTGGGGAGAGGGACAGTTGAAAAGTGCCATTATTTCAGTTGGGAGTCAGACTGGCTGAGAGAAGCTGTGGCAGAAGAACAGCTTAACAGCTGATTGGGAAAAAGTCAACTTCTAAGGAAGAGTCCCAAAGGCCAGAATGGGGAAACTATTCAGAAGCTGAACTGAAAAAAACCTTGTATCCTCCACCTAATTCCCTCCAATGTTATACTCAAACTGCAATTAAAAATTAACTCCTTCGGTTTTTTTTAACCCTGTGGTCTGGTGGTCTATAGTCTCAGGGAAAGAAGCGCAAAACACAAAAACCATGAGGGTCCGTGCTTCGGAACCATGTTTTTGCAGCATGGTGTCACCACAAAGCCATGGATCCGTGATTTTGTGGTGCAAGCTGTGGGTATGGACATGATATGTGATTTGAGGGTGACTTTGGTGTGACCCAATGCAAAAACCTTGAGGATCTATGCTATGGAGACATGTTTTTGCACCATGGTGTCACCACAAAGCTGTGGATTCATGATTTTTGTGGTGCAAGCTGTGGCCATGGACATGATAGGTGATGTCGGGGTGACCTAATGTAAAAACCCTAAGGAACCATGATTTGGAACCATGTTTTTGTGCTGTTGTGGTGCTACAAAGCCATAGATGTGTCGGTTTTGCTATGCAATCTGTGGCTGTCAACATTATAGATGATCTGATGGTGAGTTTGGGATGACCTAGTGAAAAATCATGAGGATCCATGCTTTGGAACCACGTTTTTGCACTGTTGTGGCACCAAAAAGTGTAGATGCATGATTTTTGTCATGCTGCCTATAGACTAAGACATGGTCTACAGTATGGTGGTGGTCTTATTTTCTTTGAATATAAAAATCATAGGAGCTCATGAGGGATCCGTTTAAAATCATCTAGATCCGACTTTTACCTCAAAGCAGCATAGTCCATAGCTACCTAGTTGAAAAGTATGCAGACGGAGAGTGATTTCAGCTAAGCATACCTTTATTTAGTTCAGGACAAAGACGAAGGGACCAGCTCGCAGGCTGGTTATATATGTTCAGAAAAACCCGCCACCAAGTACACCTAAACACACCCCCTACTCCCGATAGGCTATTTACAGTAATCGGGCAACCATTGGTCTCCCGGCTGAGAAGCTGGCCCTTTGATTGGGCCGGCTAGGATCCTACGGACCCATTGTCTTTGGACATGAAGCTATTGAAGAGTTGTGCCTGGCCAGCCCGGGCAAGTCCGGGCATGTCAGGCTGAATACATTACACCCCTCCCCCCTTGGTTCAGAAGGCACCCACAGACGAAGTCCTTCAAGTAGGCGGGTGGCTTCTTGGGGCGCGTCGAGCGTCGGGGCTCCGGGGTAGCGATGGGTTCGGTCTCGGGGGCCCTGGGAGCCGAGGGGCCTGGGGCCGACGAGGGCGCCGAGGAGGCAGGACAGGCTGGCACCACGGTGTGAGGTGCCTCGGGTTCCTCACGGAGAGGCGGCTGTGGATCCGGTTCCGGTAGTGGGGCCGATGTGGCAGGCTCTGGGTCCTCGTCCGGATCCTCAGGGTCCAGCTGTAGCGTGCGACGGCGCAGCTGATCTATGTGCCGGTGGAGGATCTGGCCGTCCTCGCTGGAGACCTCGTATGAACGGGGGCCCTTGACCCGTATGACTCGGGCTGGGATCCATTGAGGCCCCCGGCCGTAGTTTCGGGCGTACACCGGGTCCTCTGGAAAGAACCCTCTGGCCGGCTCGTACGTCTCGGTGCCCGGGGCCTCCGGGGTTGCCCGATCTGGGTGTAACCGATCCAGTCGGGAGGCTAGGCGACGGCCCAGCAGTAGTTCGGCTGGGGTGCGGCCGGTCGTGGAGTGTGGCGTGGTGTGCTGTCCGAAGAGGAAAGCGGCTAGTTTATAGTCCCAATCGGTGGAGTCCAGTCGGCGAAGTGCGTCCTTTGTGGTGCGCACCATGCGCTCCGCCTGGCCATTTGTAGCGGGGTGAAACGGGGCGGATCGGACGTGGCGGATCCCGTAGTACCTGGTGAACGCCTGGAACTCGGCAGAGGTGAACGCGGTCCCATTGTCCGTGACCAGCGTGTCGGGGATCCCTTGGCCGCTGAAGATCCTCCACATGGCCCGGATTGCGGCCTGCGAGGATGTGGAGGGCACTGGGACCACTTCCAGCCACTTGCTGTATGCGTCCACCAGGATGAAGAACAGCTTGCCCTGGAAGGGTCCCGCAAAGTCCAGATGGAGGCGGGACCAGGGACGGTGGGAGGATTCCCAGGCCCTCTCGGGCGCTCGGGGTGGTTCCGGCCGCGAGGCTTGGCATGGCTGGCACCTCTTGACTACCCCTTCAATGTCGGCGTCCAGTCCCGGCCACCACACGTAGCTCCTGGCCAGGGCTTTCATCCGCACCACCCCGGGGTGTGTCTCATGCAGGGCGGTGAGTACCCGTTCCCTTAAAGGCGAGGGGATGACCACCCGGCTTCCCCACAGCAAGCACCCCTTGTGGGTTGAGAGTTCGTTTTTCCGGGTGGCGAACGGGGCGATGTCCTGGTCTCCTTTGGCCTCGGGCCACCCCCTCACCACCCAGTCCAAGACCCTCCCCAATGTCTTGTCCTTGGAGGTACAGCGTGCCACCTCCGAAACATGGACCAGCTGGTCCGTGAGGGCTTCCAGGCTCGCGACCAGGAGCGCGGGGGCCGGGTCCGGGTCACACTTGGGGAGGGGCAGGCGGCTCAGAGCGTCAGCGTGGCCCATCGCCTTCCCGGGCCGATGGACGAGGTCGTACGCATACCCCGCCAGGAAGATGGACCAGCGTAGCACCCTGGGCGAGGTGATCTGTGGCGTCTGCCGGTCGGGTGCGAGGAGGCCCAGCAGGGGCTTGTGGTCCGTCAGGATCGTGAACGGACGGCCGTACAAGTAGTGGTGAAATTTTTTCACCCCTGCCACGATTGCCAACGCCTCCTTGTCGATCTGCGCGTAGTTGCGCTCGGCCGACGACAGTGTCCGCGAGTAGTAGGCCACCGGGACCTCGCGACCATCCGGTAGTCTGTGCCCCAGGACCGCCCCGACCCCATAGGGAGAAGCGTCGCACGCCAGCACCACGGGAAGGGCCTCGTCAAAATGGGCGAGGACCGCATTAGAGACCAGGAGGTCCTTTATTGTTTGGAAAGCCGCGGCGTGCGGAGGCCCCCAGACCCATGGTGCTGACTTGTCGAGGAGGCGGTGGAGCGGCTCTGCGACGGCCGCCTTCAGGGGCAAGAAGGAGTGGTAGAAGTTCACTAGGCCCAGGAACGCCTGTAGCTCCGTCTTGGACTTCGGGGCCGGGGCGTGCGTGATGGCCTCTACCTTGTCCTGGGAGGGGTGCAGGCCGGCGGCGTCCACCGCGAAGCCCAGAAACTCCACCCGCGGCACCCCCAGTAGGCACTTCTCCCGTTTCACCTTGAGGCCCGCCGCGTCGAAGCGCTGTAAAACGGCCCTCAGACGGTCTGCGAAGGACGAGGGGTCTGGCGCGGCGATCAGCACGTCGTCTAGAAACGGCTGAACTCCGGGGATGCCTTTAAGAAGGGAATCCATAAAAGATTGAAAGATCCCCGGCGCGACTGAGACCCCGAACTGGAGGCGGTGCACTTTGAAGGCCCCCTTGTGGGTCGCAATGGTCTGGGCCTCGGCCGTGGCGGCGTCCACCGGTAGCTGCTGGTACGCCTGGGCCAAGTCCAGTTTGCCGAACACCCGGGCCCCGGCCAGGGCCGCCAGCACTTGGCTTACTACCGGCACCGGGTATGCGTGGGGCTGTAGGGCTTTGTTTATGGTACATTTATAGTCCGCGCAGATGCGGACGTCCCCGTTCGGCTTGATTGGTGTGACAATGGGGGTTTCCCACCGGGCCGACGCCACAGGTTCTAGCACGCCTTGCTCAACCAGGCGATCAAGCTCGGCCTCCACCTTCGGCCTCATGGAGATCGGGGGCAGCCGGGACCTGATGCGTATGGGGCGTATCGCTGGGTCTAGGTCCAGGGAGATGGCGGGGCCCGTGTACCGCCCCAGGGTCCCATCGAAGACGCGGGGGAATTCTGCACACACCGCCCCGAAATCCTGTGCTCCAACCTGGTTGATGCCCGTAACGGAGAGCCCCAGGGCCTTGAACCAGGCCAGTCCCAACAAGCTGGAGAGGGGGCGGTCCACAACCAGTAGGTCCAGTTGGCCCTTGAAGCCCTGAAACTGGACCCGGAACTTGCCCCAGCCCACCACCGCCACGGGGTTTTTGTTAAAGTCCCGTAACCGGAAACCCCGTGACTTCTGTAGTGGTGGCCCCCCCTGAGGACACAGTGAACGGAGCGTGTCCGCGGATATTATGGAGTAGGTCGACCCGGTGTCGATCTCCATGGTGCAGGGGGCTCCCTCTATGAGGACCGTCACATGCATTTTATTTGGGCCGTCGGGGGGCAGGTTACAGACCTGGTGCTGTGGGAAGTGGGACGACACGGTGTGGAGCTCCAGGGGCAGTTCCGCGGTGGTCTGGTGGGTGGCCGATCTCGGTCGTTGTCCCTGGGACCGGCAGACCTTGGCGATGTGTCCGGCCTTGTTGCAGGAGCGGCAGACCGCATTCCGGAAACGGCACGACCGGCGTTCGTGGCCCTCCCCGCAGCTGGCGCACTGGCTTGGAGACGGGGCCTTGTTGGTCCTGGAGGATGCGTGTTTTGGTCGCTGCTGAGTCCGCTGTCGGAGTTGCAGGACTTCCTCTTGGTCCGAGACGTCGGAGCCGCTGCTCACTTGGGTACGGTGGACCGCCTTGGCGCGGCGGTCTTGTCGCGCTTGTTCGTATGCTGAGGCCTCCCGGATGGCCTTGTCCAGGCTCAGATCGTTCTGGCTCACCAGTTTCCTCTGCAGCTTCGGCTCCCGGAGTCCGACGAGGAACTGGTTCAGGAGGGTATCGTCGAGGCTGGGGAAGGAGCACCGGGTCGCCAGGCTCCGCAGCGCCGCCAGAAAATCGGAGGTGGTTTCGCTGGGGCCCTGAACTCTTGCGAAGAAGTCCAACCGCTCCACGTACTTCGTGGGTTTGGGAGCCAGATGGTCGGTCAGGGCCTGGACTAAGGAGCTGTATGACTCGTCCTTCGTTAGTTTGGGCGAGATTAAGTCCTTGAGGAGCCGATGGGTCTGGATTCCGCAGTGGCTCAGCAGGTAAGCCTTCTTCATCGCGTCATCCACCACCTTGTGGATGGTGAAGCGGCTCTCCAGCGTGTCCAGCCAGGTGTCCCACAGCGAGGGCTGGGAGAGATCGAAAGCGGGCAGGCTTTCAGTTGCGGTCGCGGTCGCCATTGTGTTGCAGCCACGTGGTGGGGTGGCCTCTGGAACGGCGATGGCGTCGGGAGCGTTGTGGAGGCCGCTGCTGCTCTCGGGGTCAGCAGGGAGCGAAGCGGAGCCGGGAGCTGCGCGATGAGCGGTTGCCGGAGAGCTGGGAAGCGAAGCGGCGTGGTTCCCGGAGGTCTCGGCGTCGGGGCTCGGTGCGGTGCTCGCGTTGGCGTCCGGGTCTTTGTTCATGGGGTCGTGGATCCCATCCTCGTCGCCAGTGAAAAGTATGCAGACGGAGAGTGATTTCAGCTAAGCATACCTTTATTTAGTTCAGGACAAAGACGAAGGGACCAGCTCGCAGGCTGGTTATATATGTTCAGAAAAAACCGCCACCAAGTACACCTAAACACACCCCCTACTCCCGATAGGCTATTTACAGTAACCGGGCGACCATTGGTCTCCCGGCTGAGAAGCTGGCTGAATACATTACACTAGTCCAGCCTCAAATACAGGATAATCCCAAACACAGAGCAATATACATGCATTCAAAATTCCAGGGGTAGCCGTGTTAAGTCTCTGGCAACAAAATCAAATAAGAGACTTGTAGCACTTTAAGGACTTAACTTTCCCCCCATCCTAGCGTAGTTTTTCCGTGCTTTACAGTCCATTTCCTCAGCTCAGAAGCATGCAGTGAGTCCTTGCATTAACAAAAAAAGCTCAGTTGATTTGTGCATATGAATCAATGAAGAAAACACGGTGCGAATGTGAAAGGGTACAGCGGACTCCGTGCACGTGGTTTGTAATGGTTAAAAACATGCACGGAGCCTCTGAAGAAGGCTGAAATAAAACATTATTGGGTCTTCAAAGTGCCAGGAAGGCTTCTGTTTATTTCTGCACTGCGACTCTCCCGGGGGGGGGGGGGAGGACTCCCCACGACCCAGTTAGCGGCTCGATGCAAAACCAGGCGCGCCCGCAGAAAAGCAAGGCAGCCAGCCAGCCAGGTGAAGCCACAGAGGTGGGCAAAGGCGCGTGGACAGACCTCGACCAGGGTGCCCAGACAAAAGCAAACGAACACCGACAGAGAAGATGCCGCCGGCTGTTCGATAAGCTCTGCGCTCTCCGCCATTTTGGATGCTGGCGTGAGGGGGAGCGGCGGCGGCGGCGGCGGCAGAGCGAGAGAGACCGGCCGTGCCACCACTGACGCTGCGCCCTCCCCCGGCCACGAAGAGCGCGCCCCTCCGGCCTCAGGTACTGACAAAGTCTCCCTCTTGGGGGGGGGGGGGGCCGCGAAAGAGGAGAACATTTTGCGTGGGGCTGGGCGGGGAAAGCCACGCCCAGGCGAGGCGACTGCTGACCACTTCCTTCTCTGGCCGCTGCTCGTAAGCAAAAGGTAGAAGGCTACGGGTCCACCTGCTTTTTTCTATTAAATGTACGTTTTATACGTTTTTCCCTGTGTGTGTGTGTATAGATAGATAGATAAATAGATAGAGGAGGGAGCAGAAGTCCATCAGTGGCTATTAGCCACAAGGTATAGATAGGGGCTCTGGGGCAAGGGATGCTCTGTCTTCTTGGTGCTTGGGGGGGGGGGGGTCAACAGTGGGAGGGCTTCTAATGTCCTGGCCCCACTGGTGGACCTCCTGATGGCACCTGGTATTTCTGGCCACTGTGAGACACAGAGTGTTGGACTGGATGGGCCATTGGCCTGATCCAACACTGGCGTCTCTTATGTTCTGATAGGTAGGTAGGTAGGTAGGTAGATAGATGCACACACAAGAAAAATTAGCGCTATCAAAAATGTTACCACATTTTGAAAAGCAAAAAAGAGGACATATTTCCTGACTGACTACTTCAAACAAGTGATCACTATGACAGATCTCATTTTAAATACCCCTGCTATTTCACCTGTGATAATTGCTACTAACTAGGAATATTCCTACCCTTGCAACCCCAACAGAGACCGTTTTCATCAGTTTCCTAAAAAGAGCCCAGAGAGAATAAACACCCACACACAAAAGAGGACATGACCTCTAAAACCGTCTGGTAACCAGTGTTCCCTCTAAGCTGAGTTAGTGTGAGCTAGCTCACAGTTTTTTAGCCTCTGGCTCACAGATTTTTGTCTTTGCTCAGAAAGGGTGGCTCCAGAGCAAAGTAATTCATGCGGTAGCCAAATCACTCTCTCACAACTTTAATGCCAGTTGCTCACAAAGTAGAATTTTTGCTCACAAGACTCCCCAGCTTAGAGGGAACATTACTGGTAACCCTAAGTATCGTAATAAAACAGCCTTCAATCAAAGTGGTCCAATATCTGCCCTAGCTTGTCCTGCTGAGTCTTCTTCCCTAGCCTCCCCTAACCATCAGCCCCACCAATAAATGTAGTTAAAGGAGGTGAGGGGGCCATGTAGCTTAAATGAGGATTGTGGTTATGAGACTCTTTGGGACTCTTACTGTGTGATACTGAACAGTTGCTCCAAGTCTAGTACCATGGAAACTGCTGACAAACTAATTGCACAAATTAAAGCTACACAA